>NC_142806.1:28707098-28778639 GCF_049724085.1 Artemia sp. Qi Xiang Cuo
AGCTAAACTAAAGTAAAGTGAATTGCTTTAAGGAATGATATTTAGGCCTCAGGTAAGTACTTAGAATTGGCCTGGTTAAAGTTGTTTTCAGAATTTCATAGTATTTCCTTCTGAAAAGTTGGCTAACTTTGAACTAGGACCAAAAATTTGCTTACCTTAATTTTTAGTTTTTAATTATGTTTTCATTAAGATTAGCTTTAAAAATGTAATGTTTTAATATGTTAAATATAATATAATGTCTTTAAAATCATAGATTTTTTTCTAAAATTAAGAAACACAATTACAGATGTTTAAAACCTTATTAGTTCAGATTAAGCAAAACTATGAGGCTCAAAACAATTTTCTTGTGCCTCAATCAGGTGAAGATCTATTTTGCTAGGTTTTGCTTTTATAATATAAAGACTGATAAAGATCAGGTAGAAAGAGAGGAAGAAAGTGCTTAAAAATATTTACCAGGAGATCATTAAAGTTCTTGATGGATTCCTGAGGGTTTTATTCAAGACAACAAAAAGCCTATAAACTGGAATTCTACCCTTCAGCTCTTCCAAAGGAAACTTAGTAAAAAGATGGGTAATTCCATTCAATTTTGCTGTCAATGCTATTTCCAAATGTTTTCTTGCAAATTAAGTTTTAAGCCTTTTTTATACCCTTGAAAATGATAATTTTGGTCTATATTTCATGGTATAAAAAGGGTTAAAACACTGGTTTCAAACTTACATTTTCATTATAAAATCCATTTTGTTAAAGATATATAATTCAGAAGAATTGATTTGTTGCAATTAAGCTGGATAAAAAATTGAACCAATTTCTCCATTTTTCTATCCACCCCGTTTCTTCTTTTGGCTTTGATATTTTTTTATATATAGGTGAAATGGAAGTTTTTAAGCAGCATGATAGAATAAGAAAAGAACGGTGGATTTTTTTGGCATTTTTTTTTAATCAGCTTGATTTTGACAAATCAATGTTTGTGAATTATACGACTTTTACAAAATGGATTTATAATGAAATAGTGAGTTTGAAACAAATGCTATGACCCATTTTTATATTCAGAAAAATATAGAATGAAATTATTATTTTCAAGGGTCCTAAAAGGGCTTAGAATTGGATTTGTAAGAAAAACCATTATTATGTTCAGGAAGAGCATACAAAATGGCATTTAGTGGTATGTTCACTTTATTTGTAGGTCAATAACACAGTATATAAATAATAGACAGTATGATTGTTCTCTATCTCCCCCATTATAAAAACAAAACCCAGACCAAGGTACAAGTGCTCCAGAGAATGTAGAAACAGAAGACATTAGATCTTTTCATGGAGAAACATTAGATCTTTTCATGGGTAGATAAGTCAGATTTCTCTTGAATGTGAAACTTGGTTTCAACATTGTAACACTGTATTTTAAAGAATCTAATTTTGAATTAATTTATTCCAATACATATATGAAAATCAGTAATTAGAAGCGCAATGTTATTATTAGATGTTTTTAGGAAATAAAAGTATGTTTCAAAGTCTTGAGTTGGTTTCAAAGGTATTTTGAGGAAGTTTCTGCCAAAATACGTGATCCAGGGTAATTGGACTGCTGATGACACAGATCAAATGAGAGGAGCTGTTTTTACATGCCAATATATATATATATATATATATATATATATGCATAGAAATAAATAAAAATTGGTCTCATCAGAAACCCTTATTGCTACCTACATTCACAAAGTGCAATGATTTTCAAACAGAGGTGTTTATACTTTAAAGTTCATGAAAGGTCTAAGAATTTCATACAAAAACTTTTGTACACACCAAAACCAGCTCTTATCTTGGCTCTCCTTCAAAACAGGTAATTAGCCTTTTTCAAGTCACACATGAACTACAATCTGAGAAAATATATATCATGACGTGAAAAAAAAAGAAGATAAACCATCACAGCTATCAGTGGCGGATCCAGAATTCTTTTACGGGGGTTGCAAAATAGGTTGATCTGATAAACTTGCATTAGGAGCAAGTTCAATTAATGCAAACTTCCGTTAATTAAGTAAATTACTCTACTTTAGACTATGTTTGGCGGGGCACCCCCCTTGCCCCTCCCCTGGGTCTGCCACTGAGAGCTATTCCACCATTTATTAGAAGAAAAACAAAGACCCTCTATCAAATTTTAAATGGCATTTCTATGGCCCAAAAAAGAGCATAAACAAGGAAAACTTAAATGAAAATTAACAGAAACTAAAAGTAAAACAAAATACAATGGAAATTAAAGGGGACATTTTTCCTTACCAATAAAAAAAAAACAATAAGAAAAAGTTTTGACACTCCATAGCACAATATTACTATCTAAAACCACAGACTATTGTGAAACCTAATAGATAATCTCTGCTTAAGGTTGCCCCTTTGTGGTAAAACATTTTGTGGCAAATTTCAAAATCTCCCACCACTTTGTGGATCCCTCTCTACTATGAAATTTTGGCTATTTCCCTTTGCAGTATTGATTAGAAGTCAACATTAGAAATTTCCTTATTTTCATAAATTTCATCAACCCCCTGCCGCCGTTTTTAGAAATCCTACATAGGCCATTCAGTTAAGTCCACTGTATATAAATAATAGATTAAGTCATAATTTGTGTATAAATTAAGTTATACCTGTGAGATGGGACAGTTGCAAACAACTTCGGTGGCTCACCAAGTTTGTTTTTGCTTACGCAATTGCAAACAATACAATTTTGAACCATTTTTCATTGATTGAAGAATACATACTAACCCGCTAATGCAAGAGGAAGTGGGAGGAGCTGTTTATGCGCACTGAGAATGAAGAGCCAGAAATTATCTGCTGCAAACTTACTGCTAATTGTCTTTATACAGTGGTCAATAATATGAACTGCTCAATATTTACCATTATTATCAGTAAAGATTGTGAGTGCAATGAAGATGTTAAAAGTAGAATAGCAAAAACCCAGGGTGTTTTTTCACAGTTGAAAAACATTTGGAAGAATAAAAAGATAAGTCTGCAAGCCAAGATTAGAATATTAGAAGCTACAGAGGTCAATTAAGGTTCCAAAGTGTGGGCACTCCATAAAATGGAGGAGGATTTTCTAGATGTTTTCCAGAGAAATTGTCTGCATTGTTTTGGGTACCCAACTGACTGACCATATCTCAAACAGTAAGCTGCACAAAAAAATGTGTTTCATTCCCATTTTCTAGGGCTATAATAAAAGAAAGGATGAGATGACTAGGACATGTTCTGCAGATGAAGGATGGCAGATTGTCCTTGTTGGCCAGCCATCTCTGGCCTAACAAAAAGCAGGTCATCCCCAAATGGGGTGGGAGGATGTTAAAGGGGAACTGGGAACTTCTTGGGACGGGGTAAATAGGGAGGCTTTGAATAGATTGGTATGGAGGAGTGTGCATAGCTGTGTTGGCCTCAGGTGGCTTGATGCTGCAGTGAGTGAGTTGTACTAGTATATATTGATTAAACATTATATTTCCTAAACATAAACAACAGGCACCTAATCTTTGGTATTGTGTATATAGGTTTAGATAGAAGGCGAATAACTAGAAGCAGCAAGTAAAGAGAAAGGCTTAGGAGTTATTATTGATAATACACTGAAATTTCATATCCACATACAAGCACAGGTGGCTAAAGCTAACCAAGCCATTGGGTTTATTAAGTATACTTTTATTCCAAGAAGTATATGTAGTAAGGAAACTGTATACACCCCTTTTCTGCCCTCACCATGAGTTTGGAATGGTAATAGTACGGTTGCAATACTAGACAGATGCTAGGGTTCTAGAGAGTGTACAGAAAAGGACAAAAAAACTTATCCCCACCCTTCATCATGCTCCATATGAACAACACCTACAAACTTAGAAGTTGCCCATTCTGGCATATCAACAAAAGAGGCATGATGTAATAGCCACTCAGAAGCTGCTGAACTCCAGGGCAGTGAAACAATTATTTACCCCTCCTCTTCTGAGCTGTACTAGAGGCCACAGCCAAAAACTCTATCTCCCTTGGTCTCATGGAAGAGAGCAACAACACTTTTTTAGTATTTGATCAATACCACTGTGGGATGGGTTGATAGAAAAGACAGTCTAGGCAACCTCTCTAGACTTCTTCAAAAATGGTGCTGGCAAGGATTGGGGCAATGTTGACTTTAAGCTCAATTGGGACTCAAACATTACCTAAAGTTTCACACCAGCAAAAGATCTACAGGAGGTTATTGCCACATTATATTGCTGGTAATTACAATTTAAGGTAAATCTAGTGGTGAAACAATTTGCCTTCTAGGTATTAAGATAGAGATTTTACAATGATTTAACTGTTGAAGTGGTGATTAGCTGTCCAACTACTATATCTTAACCTACTCAATTGTTTCTTATCCTAGAAAAATCCATTTTCCTTTTGATTCCTCTTTTTTCTTGTACTTTCAATGGCTTCAATATCATGTTTCAATTATCTTTGATTTGCTGTCAAAATGCTCCTTTAGAGCCTGCTGAACAACCTTCTCAATATGCAGCACAGACTAATCACTAAACATGGAAACACATGACCAATAAAAACACAGATCATTCATTATACCAGCCCAGAGCCATCCAATGCTAGAAGACTTTTTTTTAACTTTGGAAAAAAGCATGTTTTTCATAATTTGTGTTTGAGTCTACTTTTCTTTGACTTTATCTTTTTTTACAATAGGGTATACTTCAAAGGATTTGAGTAGGATTTTTAGCTCTCGGCCTATTAAGATTTCTTTTTGAAATTTAAGATGATATTCTTTCCAGTTTATTTCTGAAAGTTTCATTTTTATAACACTTATTTATACAAGTTTATTAAAGGTCTACTCTCTTCAGGGGGGGGGAGTTAGAGATAAATGCTTCAAAAGATCTTCCCAGAATACAATTTAGGTTGTGGATGGATTTCTGAATGTTTAATTTACCTAGATTTGGTACTTTCAAAGATAGTAAAAAAAAACCTCGTCTCAAATTTTACAGCAGCTTTTTGGAATTTTTTCAAGTTTATTATTGCTAAGGTAAGGGTTTTAAAAAGCTTGTTTCTTAGTTTTGTAACATAGTCAAGCAAGATTTAGAGACAATCTACTGTCATTGATAATGCCAAACCATGTAGGTTTAGGTCAAATTTGCCTATGGTGTTGAAGATCATATGGACAAGTTCATATTAACTCAAACAGTTCATCAAGTATCTTGAGAAATAAAGGGATAGATCCCCATGGGAATCTGTACCCAACACTTTACCTTTATAAATCCTTCCCTTGGACTGGGAAAGGATAGAGGCTGGTACTTCAAAAGATCTTCCCAGAACACAATTTAAGGTGTGGATATATTCCTGAAAGTTCCATTTAGCTAACCCTACTACTTTCCAAGATAGCCAAAACCCTCTTGTATAGAATTTTACCCCAGGATCTTGGAATTCTGTTGAGTCTCTTGGAATTTCGTCAAGTATGTCTTTGTTGAGAGGAGAATTCAAAAAGCTTGTTCTTATTTTCATAACAAAGTTATGTTCTTATTGATCTGCTCACATGGACAAATTCTCACTGTCTCTAAAAGCTCATCAAGGATCTGAAGAAATAAGAGGATGGGACTCTTTGGCATATATACATATTACCTATAATAAGATCCATCCCCATCAATTTCACATCCATATTTCCATTCAAGTGTGATCAGTTTCACGCCCATTCAAAGACCCCCCTTTTTTGATTCCTTGATAGGTCACCTTTGATGGCACATGGAAGATTGTGAGGTGTTTACACGGTGAGACCACCTCTTGTTTCCTCCATTGATTTAACTGCTCCATCCTGTATCTGGTTCCAAAATCATTTTGTTACTTGTATCTAGAATTATCTTACCTGGCCTGATCAGGCAACCCATTGCAAACTATTTCTGTCACGTGATGAAGCTGAAGGACTGGTAAAGTGCTATCTGCCTGGTAACTCCATTTAAATTAGGAACACATTTGCTATTGATCAAAGAAGAAAAACTCAAGAACACTTTGGAATTTGGGTTAGCTTTTATTTTCTGTATTTGCATTGTCTCCACGTGTCATTGTTTGTGGAAATGACTACTCCATAGGTGGGATTTTCGGTAAGTCAAAGCAAGAGCAAGTGCTGCTGCTTTTTTGGGCAATTAAATCATTTATGACACTTTAATCAGGGTTTTATGAGAGGCTACCATAAGTCAGCTAGTGAATTTAATGGATATGGCTGCTATACCTACTCTCTTTCAAACCAATTAGTGAGTAGGTGATTATTAGTCTTTGCTTTTGCAAATATAGCCTTTATTTTAGTGTGTTAGATTAGAACAACCTTATAGATATTAGTCAACAGTGGTATCATTTGGGGGGGGGGGGTGCAGGGACTAATTACTCCCCTAGAAATTTTTGCACCCCTTATAATCTGAAAATTACAATCTTGTGGTATTTTCATTGAGAAATTTTTTTTTTTCAATTTCATTGAAAGAATTGGATAAATACAGGACGAAAATGTTAAGCAATAAGAACTATAAACATTGTGTGGTTTTTAGACTTTATTCAAATAAATGTATGCTTCAAGTTGATATTTTTATTTCTCTGCTCCATCCATTGCGCCAATGGCGGAAAGAAGTATCTGTGTTGGCATCATCATTGTCATTACGCACTTCAAGACTGACTAACTGAAACTTGATATTGGTAAAATTATTGGTTGTAGTGTCTCCTCTCAAATGTGAAATATTAAATAAGAAACATTATTTTGGCTATTTAATTCCCCCAAAATGACTTCCTTTAATTGAAGATTCTAAAACCACCTGCACCTCTCTGCCCCATTTAAGATTATGGATACAACAACTGCTAGCATGTCTCTCATATGCAAATTATCTATTAAACTTAAATTTGTTTAACTTGCTCCTTTTTAGGCCTATTATAAAACGCAATAATAACTTTTTGTAGCTTAAAGATAAGCTATTTCCATTTATTTTCTCTTCCAGTTACTCCGCATTCCCATGTGTCCTTTAAGGGAAAAGTATGGCTTTCAGAAGGGTCCCAAATCAATGGATATAATTTTATTAACTTTTATAAAATATAAATGAGGAAAATAACACTAAGAATTTTGGGCTGTTTTTATTTCTGTGTTTTACATTTCCTTTCTCTGCACTTTTTTATTTAAATGAGCACTTGATCAAGGTGATTTATGATTAGTAAAAACAAGAGCAAATGCTGTTGCTTTCTTGAGCAATTAAATATGACGTAGATAATTTCGGAGACCACACTGCCTTTCCATGACGATAAAATAAAAGTCCAAAATAGGGATAAAATCCTGTTTAATAGACAGTGTATAATAAATTTCACAAACGGTCACTGTATATGTGACCAAAATATCTGGACTTTTATTTTATAGCAATTAAATTGTTTACGGTACTTTAATCAGGTCTTCTATGAGAGGCCACTGTAAGTCAGCTAGTGTATTCCATGAGAATAGTTATCATACCTAGTCCTTTTCAAAGTAAATAGTGAGTAGGTCATTAAGTGTCTTTGCTTGGGCAAATGCAGCCTCTATTTTAGTGTTTTGAATTAGAATACTCTTGCAGATTATCTGTAACAGATATTTGTCAGCTGTAGTATTAAGTGGGGGGGGGGCACCCCAAGATTTTTTCAGCCCCTCTCCCATCCCTAGATTTTTTTTTAGCCCCCCTCCACTACCCTTAGACATTCAAACTTACAATTGTTTTTATTTCCATTGAAAACTGTTTTTTTTTGGCGGGGGGAGGGGGAACAAAAATTGTTCTACCCTAGTTTTTGAAAAAAAACATTTTTGCCGCCAACAAAATTTTTGTGAATTGAAACAACTGCTAGCTAGTAGTACTGTAACAGGAAAAGTTGTTAAAGAAATAGGCTTGTAAAAATATTATTATTTCCTTAAAATGTCAATGCTTAGGAACTGACTGAGACTAAAACTTCATGTGATACCATTAATCTATTTCAAAATCCAAGGGAAAATATAGTATACCAAAAAATATAAGGCCCCATCTGTTGACATATTTATATAGTTTTGCACAAAAATAAAACCCATTGAAACAAGTAAATCACTGCCAAGTGTATTGAAGTTTAGAGAGTAGAGAATTGTTAAAGCCTAGCATGTTCTATTAAATGTATTCTGGATTCTAAGCAGAAATGTTTACGCACCCAAGACAGTTAGGCCCCCTGCCATACTACTGTCGGCTAAATGTTCTGTACAAAAAAAAAAAAAGTAAAATATTAAAACCAGTCAATCTCTGCCAAGGGATGTGAACACGCTTACTCTTATCAACAGGCTAATTGGCTCGTTTGTTTTTTATTTCAATGATAAAACAATCAATTTGGTGGAAGAAAAATCGGACATACAACATACAGATCATCTAAACATATGCATAATTTATATTCTACACTTCAATGGCAGCGATCTTTTTTTATTGAACTGTATAAAAGCTAATGACTGAAGTATTTTCCTAAGTCTGTTCACTTAATGTATCTTCACTAGCTAGTATGTTTTGCTCTTAAGATTGCAGAACTAAAAACATATCCAAAAAGGATAAGCTTGCAAATATCATCATATACTATTATAATGACAAAGTGGAGAAAACAGCTTGCTCATGGGTGCTTTTATGTGTAACAAGCTGATGCGGAGAGACTTTCCATGTTCATTGACATGAAATGTGGAAGTTAGAACTCAGATGGTCAGACTGTGTTGTACAATGGTAAATTTGAACCACTTTCATGAGTGGCTACTTTACAGGTGTGTAAGCACTTTAAAGGTTTTCTTCTAGACAATTGTACCTCATATGGTATATGTTCGTTGCCGTTCTCATAGACTTAGTCTTGCACTAGGGGGCTGCAATTAGTACTTGAAACAACATATACATTTTTTTCCATTCGTCATGGACTGCATTGTTTTATATTGAACCAAAATACACCCAACTAACTGTACATTATACAGAGTAACTGTACATTAGTGCTCAGAAAGTTGCTGGTATGTTTCTTCACACTCTTTTTCATCGAAAGAGATCAATAACAATAAGAGGAACATGCTGGTGAGATATGGAGGAAAATTCCTTCTTGGATATCTGCCTGATTTATGCATTTGTCACGGAAATATTTTGTATGATTTTTGGTCCTCTTTGATGCCAAAACTATCCCATGTGGCCCTTATGAATATAGATGTATATTGTTTCATAATTTTATTAAAAATTACTCATTTCTTTACGGATGCTTTTTTTGAATAGAATATTTAAGGAATTTTGACAATTAAAATTATTTTGCTGAAGATATGGTATGCATAAACATAAAAACAAGAAGAACAATAGGGCATTCTTTTCACAAGACAGTAGAATTATAATTTGAATGAATATTTCGGCCCTATTTCCAAGGGCCGTCCTCAGCAAAACAAAAATATATATAGAAGAAAAGAGACTTACAATAACATTCGACCATTAAAACTAAAATGAAAATTGTTTAAAACAGTCCTAGCATCCTTACTTCAGCGAAGTTTAACCAGGAATTTCATTTTAAAATTTTCATTTTAGTTTAAATGGTCATATGTTATTGTAAGTCTCTTTTTTATATATATTTTTGTTTTGCTAAGGACGACCCTTGGACATAGGGCCGAAATATTCATTCAAATTAGAATTCCACCGTCTTGCAAAGAGAATTCCCTATTATTCTTCTTATTTTTGATGTTTATCATGGAAAGGGAATGTGGTGTTCGTTGCTATTTATATGGTATGCAATAATTTTAATAGAAGAGACAAACTAAATTTTTCCCCCTTTTTCTACCAAAACAAATTTATTTTTCAAGAATAAAACATGCAAGTATTCTATGGATATTGACCAAAAACAGTGCTATTGGCTTTGAGGGGGAGGAGCTATGGACCCTCTTTATGTTTTCAATCATTCTCTACGCTCATCAGAAAGTCTAATGAAAAGGATGCACACAAGCAACAGTTTTTGCCTTGAGTGCCGGTTACCAAAACAACCAAGCTGATGGGTGGGAATCGAGACTACAATGTGGTGTACAGAAGTCGGGAATCGAGAAATTTTTGGATTACATGAGACAGGTTCTCTATGTAGTAGCTTGTCAGGGAATTGATTGAACATTTTATAGAGCTGGAACTATGTCAAAATACTTAAACCCAAATAATGTTTACACAACATAAGCCTTCTAGTGTCTCCACAAATAAAGTCACTGGTGTAAGATTTCTTGGGGGGGGGGGGGTTACTTCAATGTAGCTATTTGCTTATCAAATATCAGGTGGATTTATTACTAGCATGCGGAAGGTAGGCGGAACTTAGAAATTCTCCTCTTGGCCCAAAGTTATTGCCTTGATCAAAGAATGGAAGGTCAGATTGTGGTCTTACACATGTGTATATTCCCATTAGTCCAATTTATTTTCTATCACTATTAGCCATCAAAAAGGGAACTAGAACTTTTAATGGAATAAGATTCGATTTTCCATATCCATCCCTTATAGACATAACGACAAGAAACAAAATTAATACACTGGCAATGCATCAATCTTTATTTAGTCAACACCACCGCTTTGACTGTGATTTATTAGTATTTATACCAGTTTTCAACCAGATTTAATGGCATTGAATTTGAGCATTTCATTCTGTAAAAAACGATCAGTTGGTATACGTAGTCTATCAAATTGCTATGTAGGATATGCATCTTCACTACGACATGTCAGTATCTTGAAACAGATCTCTAGATTAAATTTGAAAAAGCTAAACAGCCAAAAGCCAAGACTACGTCCATAGAATAGCCGAAGGTTGGCCAGTTCTGGGCTATTAGGTCTAAATAACGAGTAAAACAATACAAATATAAAAAAGACTATTCTATTTAATAGAATTACAAACAGACTGCAAATAAAATAGAAGTAAATAGTTGAAATCAGCTGAATATTAGACTAGTTAAAAATGACGGAAATAGGTGGATTCTTTTCTAAAACAAAGTGGGTGATTAGTAGCAATTTTTTTTTCATTTTTGTTGATTATTCTTTATTTTGACGGATTTCTTTATAAATGCACTGTATTAACTTTCCATCAAGTTCTTAGGAGCTCAAATCTAGAAAAATATTGAAAGCTTAGGATAATCAATTTTACTTCTGAGCAGCTCATTTATCAGTTCAATTTTATTTTGCACTTAAAATAGTAGTAATAAATAAAGCAACCTAACTAACTTTGTTTTATGCTTTAGGCTGTAATTTAAAGAAAATAATCAGCTGATGGCCGGCTCAGAATCAAGTGAATTGTTTGGTAAGTCATATTACTTCATATATGCTTGCATTTCTGCTTCCTGAAGGTGGTGCTAAAACAAGCTTCATAGGCGATATAATCATGGATCGAACAGTGGTAGACTCAGGATTCCGAAAAGAGAATGGGGAAGACCAGAATTCGAATTATTTGTTTTTGTAAATCAAAGCTAAGCATACACCAAAAGAAGTTATTTCAAAACAATATAGCACAGGCAAAGTAGAGTTAACATGCAATTTCATTTACATTCCTTGCTATTTTTGTCATCAAAACAATGCAACTTGGACATCAAAGGGGGAGGGGGAAGTTCTATTCTTTTTGTCCTTGTATTCATTACCAAAACAAAGCTATTGGATGTTGAAGGAGAGTTATAAGTAGTGATGGATTGGTGTCAGAATTTTTCCCAATTCCACTTTGATGTCTTGACTCTTGTACAATTCCCAATTTTATGAATACTTGGGGTTTTTATGATGTCGATAGCAATTTTAAGACTTTAGGCTGCCAAATCGATTAATCAATTTCGTTATTAAAAATGTTCCTTATACAACAGTTTTTGTTGCCCAATTCCAAAACTGAAAACTAAAAAAAATAAAAAAAAGACCTCAGACCGTAATCGGGTGTGAGTTCGTTTCCATTAGTGGTAGCTTATGGTTTGTATGACCACAAACAAATTACTGTGATCGCTGTAAAGGTGCTGTATTTATGGTATTTATATTTTTTGGTGCCTTCTGGCTATGTCAAAGGTTTCCTTTTTTTGTATTGAACAAAGATTGCTTCCAAGCATAATGACCTAATTCCAAGTATAGGTTTAAAAGCAGGGGAAAGGCCAATACCCCTCCCCTGTTGAAGATGAATAATTTGCAGAATAGTTAATAAATTGTGTTTTCTTGTTTTAAGGCTTGATATTCGGGATCTTTTTAAGCATCAGTCACGGCTGATTTTCACCTACCTCCCATTGGGTCGATGTTTATAGGTATATGCAACCTGTGGCACATCAGGGATACGTCTGGAATAATTTTATAAATCCTCAGAGTTCAGAAAAATTAGTCTCCGACCCCCTCCCTCCTTCTGACTTAAGCAGCCCTAGTGTTCTCACCTTTAGACGATTTTGCAAACTTTATTCTAATTAGAAAGCTATGCGTTCTACTCAAAGAAAGAAATAATGTGATTTGTTTGATTTGATGAATTAAGAGTTTGTGTTCCAATCGAACTATATGAGCTATCAAACAGTTTGGGGAAACTAAATGTAATTGAGGAGTGAAACAACCTGGTAGTTATCGAAATTTTAAAAATGTTGTTGTTACAGCAGTATATGTGTTATAAATGAAAATCATATATTGGAGAAGTTCGTATCCGTTCTTTATCAGAATCGATTCCATCTAGATTGATGACGCAGAAGAAGCTAAACTTACGGGAAGGATCCGATTCTTTACCAGGTGAGTGACGGAAGAACGGATGAAATAAAGTGGCGTGAAAGATCTCTTAATTTCTTGGGGTCCAATAAGCTAGAACTCGCAATTGACTGGAGCCACTTGTTTTGCGGACTTTGTAAGCCCGTCTCTAGGAGATGTTGAGCTTGTTACCGCCCACTGGCAAGAGTAGAAGTGACAGTCAAGCTGTAGCTTGACGCACGAGATTCTTTCGAAATCCTGACATTCTTCTAGTATTTTTGCCATATAATAATTCAAACGGAAAAATTCCTGTACTTGGATGAGTCGTCTCCCTATTTGCGAACAGGACCATGGGTAATTATTTGTGCCACGATCGTAGTTCTCTTTGAACAAACCTAAGGAACATGGTAATCAAGGTCTCGTTAAGTCGCTCTGTCATCACGTTGGTTTCTGGATGATGTATGGATGTCTTGATAATAGAGATCGCAAGACCTTTGTAGAACTTCTTGAGCGCAGCTGAAAGAAAATTCTGTCCTTGCTCTGTGAGGATCCTTTAAGGCAAACCATATCTGCTGATGTACTTGACAAGTTCATCAGCAATATTTTTGGAAATAATGGTACAGAAAGGAATGACCTCAGGGTAACGTGTATTCTGGTTGCGATCACCAAGATGAAACCATGTCCTGCCTCCGACTTCTCAAGTGGCCCTACTTCGTCCCTGAATATTTTCTTGATGACTGGAATTTTATCTATGAGGACTTTTCCGGTAATTTGAATTTACACTCCCCTCTCTAAATGAAATACGTTTTTTTCTGGATCATGGAATGATCTCTGAAAGTTTGAGCCAATGAGACAACCAATATCGAACATGCCCCCTCCCCCGTGTTCCTCCATAAATCTATTTGTAAAAACTTAGCAGTTTAAATAAAAATTAAAAAACAAGTTTTTTAATTGAAATTAAGGAGCAACATTATAACTTTAAACGAACCTAGGCTATTCCGTGTATTAGAGGGGCTACCCTCTTCTCAACTCTTCATATTTTATGCTAAAGTTTTTTTGTTTTTTTTTTGTTTTTTTTTCTGTCCCAATTCTTTGAGAACTACTGCGGAAACACAAAAGCCGTTGAATTGGAACAAAAAGTGTTTTTAAAGCACTAAAAATCTTCAACTGACTTAAATAAACTGACGGAAATGTGAGGTGATTTATTTGAGCCAATTTTATAGATTTTATGTTGCATAGGCTATGAAGCAGTAATTTTTTCATTTAAAGTCTCAAATCTGCGGTTTACAATTATCAGATTCTTTTTTAAATGCTTAGGGGTACCAATCCGGGCAGCTCTTTCAGTTTATTGTGAGATGTGTATCTGTGAGACCATTTTTACACTTTGAGAAAAGCATAAACTTGTTATGAATAGCATTTTCCGCCTTACAAGTGGGAAAAGGATGAAGGCAATAGCCTTGAAGTACCTATTCAGGCATTAGCTTGGTTGGTAGTTATTTTTGACAAGACACAGCATTGGTTTTTACTGCGTTAAAGTGGCTCTAAACTTTTGCAGTCTTCCATTTTGACTTTACTTCTTTTAACTGAAACGATCAAAGCTAAGATTCCATATGTCTCTATGTATTAAAACCAGTGTGGGAACGTCCTCTGTTAAAAATTGTTTTTTTTTTATCACTGATTAAAGTTACAGGAAAAATGTGTAAACAATTTCTTTAATGAAAATTCATAAGTTCTAAATTAGTGCATGAAAATTTTCTTCTAAATTCACTTAACTCAGCGAATGTTTATTTTTCTTTTATTTAGGACGTGTTTGAGAGTCGGGGGTCAATCTGTCGTTTAACTGGTTTTCGTATTTTTTTTTTTTTTATTGAAGCTTCAGAATTGCTTAGATAAAATAAATAAACTGTTATTTTTTTCTTTTTAGTGCCGAAGCAACATATGTCGTTCATGGCTTCGCCAGAGAAAGAAAGCGATAAGACATATATGTTTGTCACATTTTCCAAGTCTTTCTGTGGTAATATTTTGTCTCATCCATTTACTATTCTTCGAAGGCAATGTCAAGTAAGAAAACTTATGTGTCTCTGAATATTAGTTTCTTTGGTTTGCTAATCCACATCATTCCATCTTTATTTCTTCTGTATATAAAAGCAATGTGAGTGTGTGTGTTAGTAATTCCACTTTGACTTTTCAAACAGCTTACGGAATAGCTACGGAAGGCAGTAAATTCCCAATAAACAGATATTTGTTTAATGAAGAACTAAAGACTAATGAAATCTTATGACTCATAATTGTGGAAGTACTTTTCTATCCCATGTTAGAACTGGAAAACTTTAAACCTAAAGCAGAATTTGCAGAAGTTGTATACTCATAACTTCTATATATATAAATATACATATATATATATATATATATATATATATATATATATATATATATATATATATATATATATATATATATATATATATATATATATATATATATATCTATGCTTGTGTCTTTTCGTGTGTTTGTGAGCAACTAAGTTACTCAAGCTAGAAAATGCATGTATGTCTACTTATGGGTGTGTGTGTCTGTATGTTAGTGCCTTTTCCTGAATTTGTGTATGAGTGTTTATATGTTTTTGTGCATGTATGTGTGTGGACAACGAATTTCTTCAAGCTAGAAATTTGAAATTTTGTACAGACAATTATGGAACCATGAAAAAGGTGGTGGCCTATTCGAAATTCAAAATTCTTTTGGGCCAATAGAGTTCCATGTGTGTGTCTTCTGTCCATTTTGTTTGTTCTTTAAATTTGTGTTAATAGCGATTAAATTTTTAATAAAGACATATAGTTGTACAGACTCTCTGGAGTAACCATCCCAGTGCGTATTATTGTCTAGTTCGAAAAGTAGCACCATACTATCAGGTAATTGATGATTGTTCTACTGCTATATGTAAAGGCTTTTCTCTACTGCTACTAATAAATCATTGCAGATGGGGGTTGTCAAGGATGTATCCCTTGTGAACACTTCTTCTCTATCTGACTCTGCTTAAAGTTTTTCTACTTTCGCCCATTATCTTTCAAAGTCTATTTTAAGTCTAGACTAAAATTTATTTGGGTCAACATTCTGGTTTCTTTGATCGAAATTCATACAAAAAGAACTGGTTCTATCTACAAAGTGTGTCCATAGAATCCGTACCTTAATCGGATTGGTCGTTTTATATCGTTAGCCTAATGGTCACCTTAATCATATTATCAATCATGTTGACTGTGTAATATATTTTCTAATGTATTTTCATCCAATACTTAAGTATAAAGACCCTAATTGCAAAGGAATATTGTCACTAGTTTAAAACCTTCCAAAAAAGCTCCTTTTGAGAAGATGGAATTTCGTTTGTCAAAAATCTATTCGTAGCTTTGATTGATTGGACTGTTAGCACCTTTTAAAACTTTCCAAAAAAAGGTTATTTTTAAGAAGATGGAATTTTGTTTATCCAAAATCTATTCGCAACTTTTGATTGATTAGGTATTGTAAAACTTTGCACTCTATCGAATCCTTTGTGTGTTCTTAATAAAACAGAAATTAAAAATTGAGGGATTGGGATAAACTGTAGTAAAAAAAAAACTAGGGGTACTAAAATACCTCTCATAATACTCTTTTCATTGCCTCTTGTCCTTCCTTGACAGCCGATGGTGTTTGGGATACCGCCCTTTTGTTGTAAACAAAAAATAATAAGTTCCTTGGTTTAAAGTTTGAAATCCTTATTAGAGTGAGCAGAATCCTTAGGAAAATTACAAAAAAGTTTTAATGACATAGCTCTTTGCTAGTCCAGGCTAATATATTTCTTGAGCGATTTGGGTCATGTCGGTTCGGATATCTGGTTCTACCGTCTGTATCTATAGGTTGAGAATTGTTTTGGATATTTAATAAGTGCGGTATTTCTTTGTCTTAACATTGCTTGGATAGGAAGAGGTTATAAAAATAATGGTTAATTGAAGGAGCAATTTATTGGGACAGAGCAAAGGGTGAAGCTCTAAATACGTTAGGATTGAGCAGGAGAAGTTGAGTCGGCCCGAGGTGGCTCTGCCCTTTGACAAATTGTTAGTAATAGCAGTATAATTAAGACTAAAAAAAAGGTTTGCTTTGCTGACGGCTCTTTTATAAAGATGTCACAATAAATATTTCTTTTAGGTCCATGGGAGGTCTTCGCGATATCATATTATTCCAATAACGATGATTCGACCTTGTTATACAATGTACCAAAGGCAAGGGATATCTACATTTTGGAAAGGGCTCGGTAGTGCTACAATCACCGAAGGACTTAATCTAGGAATTAAAGATTTTTTAAGCAAAGTGACACCTTGGCCCAAGTATTAAATAGGTTTTTTCTTCTTTCTTAAAATAAAATTGTGAATAATATTTAGGATTTAGGTGCCTAGCTTTGTTAATAGACTCTAATCTAATTCAATTACCTCCCCTCCCCCCCTGTCATGCTAATAGCTTGTCGGGTTCGTATTTACTAATACATGTAGCTATTCAGGTTAATAGCTATTAGTTCACTTTTCCCTCTCAATCGTCAGTAGCTATATACCTTTTATTATTAAGTAACAGTACCTAAGATGGATCTATGTGCAAAACTTTTAAGAATCAATTTATTTTTATAGAAAATGAGCTTTTGTCTTTCATTATTTGCATTACGGTTAAAATTTACCACTAAGAGCTACCACAGAAATACAGCGAGTTACTTTAAGAAAATGTTGTGGCTCAGAACTTTTTTTGTTTTTACTTGCTTAAAATTTCATACACAAAAATGTCATGCATAAAAATTTCATTCGATTTTGCATTATTTTTAGTTGATTAGAATTTGTCGTATTGACAACAGATTATAGTCCTATGTATTCGGAAAATATAAAATCTCTCTGATTTCAAGGTAAATCCAGAGGCCCCAAGTCTTCTCCCTTGTGTACACGCCCGATAAGCGCACAATGTTAATGTGATTTACAGTTACTGATTGTGGTAACTCAAAATAAAGCGGACAAAATTGAAATATACGGTTATACCTTAATTGTATTAGGGTACCTTTACTAGTTTACTAAAATTAAAAATTTAAGTTCAAGCTGTTTCTATTAGGTACATTATATGTATTAACGATAGATGTAGATTTTTGAGATGATTAGATGTTGCAGTACAAGGAAGAATTAAAAAATTGTCCTTCAAAATGTTTTTTTTCTTTAACATTTGTTTTTCATAGAGGCTGCAAGGGTCTACCTTAATCTGAAAGTGACATGCATATTTTCTTAGGTCAATTGGCTTTGTAGTTTATTTTTTTTTATCTACACTCGTTGCCTAGCTTCTGACAAAGATCATGTAGAAAATATTTTCAGAATTTGAAGTTCAAAAATATATAGCGGATGTTGGCTAGTAACAGATCATATATGTTCAGACATTGAAGTATGAACGGTAAAATTCCATCGTTGCAAAAGGACATGTGACATGAAAAACTGCGTCGGATGAACTTAAATAGCCATTTTGATAAAAAAAAAAAAACACTAGTTATCTGCATTCAGGCGTCTACACGTACTTGAGGTGCTTGCACACAACAGCCATCCAAAAAAAAATTTTGTCCGCGCACATAAAAAGTAAGCAAGTATTTTTCATAGCCCCGAGAAGTCGTGTCCCAAAATTTAAGCCAATTTATCTCATCAGGCTTAAACCAGGTCGGGAGAGACCTGAGCATTAACTAATTTTAAGAATCGATTTATCGAGTAAAAAGAAGTAAGAATTTTCTATTATTCTAGGAGCTGATTCCGTATTACTGTTGCTCGACTTTCCTTTCAAAGTTCATAGAAGTTTATGGTATAAGTGTCTTAGCCATGTTCTATTTCTCTTAAAATAAGATACTTTCATGAAACATTAATTTATGAACTTTCTTGTACACATTCCGAGTTCTAAGTTCTTTTATTTAACAATAAATTTAAATCAACAAAAAACAACATCAACATAGCCTCCACCATAAGGTCTCATTGCCAGGAAATAGCAAGGGAGAAATAACATATATCATGTCTTGTTATAGGATAAATAGTTTATAACATTTATTTTTAACCCATATCTCAAAATGATGGTTTCTATGGTTTAATGGAAAGGGGAAAAACTCTAATGTAGAAAGGCCAATTAAAAAAAAAAAAAAAAAAACTTAGCTAAACAGCACAGGAGCACACATAATCTATTTCAAAAAAAATTGTCAAAGCAACGAAGAACAGAGAATGTAGGATGTGGTCTTTCCTGTGCTAATTTCTCATATTTTTGGTTAGTTGGGGGATGGGTATTAAAGTATTGGTTCGTTGTGGGCTGGAGCGAGGATTGGGAAGATAATTGGTGCAGATGGTGAGAATTATCTGCATGATATCGGCCCTAAGACCCCTTCTGGAAAAATAGGAAACATTGACCTTAAAATGCACTTTCGCGTTTTATCTCCCCTCCCCTCGGAGGGAAAATCATCTTATCCCATTTTATGGATTTTACTTGTATGTTTTCATTGTGAAAAAATGTTTTCTTTGTGGCTGAAATACTTTTATTTGTTAAATAAGTTTATCAGATGCGTGCAATTGTCAATGCTATGGGCGTTAAAACTCATTGAGTTGTACATAACGGCAGGAAATTAAACAAGGTCTTATGTTGAGTTTTTCAAGGAGGTCTTATGTTGAGTCGGTAAGGGACAGTTCTCCCTAAAACTAAATTAGTAGTTTTAAGTGTTGGTTCTGAAATGAAGCACATGATATGTAATTTATTGCTAATTACAGGGAAGTATGCAGTAGAAGCACGCCAAAAAATATTGGTCAACATTTTATGCTGTTTTGGTAAGCAATATATGTTGTAATTTCACTATTTTTCTATGAAAATGCTGGTAGTTGTGAACACGTTAAACAATTTTTATGTTTAAATTGACTTCAACCTTTAGCTTTATCAAGTTTATTTGCCAGGTAGGTATTTGGTTGTGCTCCTTACTCTGGTAGATTGTCCGCCACATGCTGTTAAACATTATTGGAAAAAAATATATAGAGCTTTACGGAATTAAAAAAATATATAACAGAGAGAGAAAAGAGAAAAAAAGATACTTCGCTTTACACAAAAAAAAGAACTGCTCAACGAAGAATGTATGGACTGTACAGTTCAGATATTCAAAAGATAAATTATCCATTATTTTTTTCATCCGCCTCATCGCTTAATGTTTCTTAATTGTTTGCTTAATTATGTTTCTTGTAAAACAAGTGATTTTGCGACTAGCATACAGCTGTAACTTATGCTAAAAGAACAAGATATTTATATCATTGGGTTCATGGGTTTTAGATCTATCCATTCACTGAGCCAGAAGTATAATATTACTTAGATTTTTTTCTTTGTGAATGATACTGTTCTAAAAATAGGAAAAAAATCCTGATTTTTGCATCTCTCTAACGTATTTTTCAATAAAGAAAATGCAAAGCAAGTCGCTAAAATATAGTTCGGTAGATGGATAAAGCTGAATCTCAGTGAAAGTTTGTAGACTGTAGAAAAATGATATGCCAAAAACTGGCACGGGGAAAATAAACGCTTTTTTTAACGTCACAGAAGTAAGGTAAAATGTTTTAACGGAAACTTTTCAAATGAACAATTCAGAAGTTGGATTTTGCTTTTTTTTTAAATCAAAGGATGGTTATATGTAAAATATCTTTTTCAGATATCTGCAGCTTTTAATTATTAGGAGAGCCTCACTGTGGGTGGTGACAGTCCTCTGTTATTCCTTTGAAGTTCAACATTTCCTAAGTATATAGCAGCTGTTGGTAATTTTATTACTGCCTCATGAAAGTGGTTCCTTCTCTCTTGAATTCCCTCTTGCCTTCCTTTTTTAACATAGTTTTATTTTGTTCAACTTGTATGTTGGGTTCTCGTGAAGTTGTTGACATAAGCTTTTCGTTAAATTTATAACTATTATTATTTAACTAGCTAAAAAGCATGTCGGACCTCAGGCATAAAAAGAAAAAGTCATAGCGATACTCTTGTGAAGAACGGAGAAAATAAGGTTTGTCTTTCCCTCAAACTCAAAATATTTAGCTCGTTCGCCCTCCCCCCCTTCTGAAAAACTGTTTCTGAACGTTACGAGTCGATTTCGTGGCAGCAAGACAGAATACATGTACTTATTAAACAATGTATGATATTCCTCTTTTTTTTAATGAAACATATTGACTGTATTCAATCTCTATAATAAGATATTCTTATTTGCCTTTAGACCTCAGATTTGGAAAAAACGTATACTCTCTTGTGACCATCTAAATTTCCAATAACTCTGATTGTAGAAGTACTCCATAGAAACCAATGTCTGCTGTATAGCATCACATTATTGATCTCAGGATAGTGATTGGCTGAATGTTACGGAGACTTGCTAGCTATGTAAAGTGAGAAGTTAGAATTAGGACAGATTTGCTTTAGTTTAATAGTTTTCAAAAAAAACTCTTTGAGTTTACGCTGACATACTGCATTGACGTAGATTTGCTGCATACTCTACTACCTCGCTGTCTTCAATATGTAGAAACGAAAAAATAAATAGAATAAAAACACGTACAATTTGTTAGCTGTCGTTGAATGGGAAATACGGCTTTTATATTTTAATGGTAATTTTTTTTCTACTTACGTTATAGTTGCAGTCAATAGAAGTAGTCGAAGCCCAGATTTGACTCCGCTGAGAAAAAAAAATCCAGTTGAAATGTTTTACATCAAACCTAGTTTAAGTCATGATAATCACAACTTGAAAGACAATAACTTTCCAGATTGTTTGCTGGCTAAATGCCTATGGTTAGTGGCTTGAAGTTGAGTGGCTGGCTCTTATGCTTTTACTAACGTAAAAAAGCTAAATTAAATTTAATTTTGCAAAAGAATAGTCTTGTATTGCCAATTCAAATAGTTGATTTAGTCAATTATAGTCAAATATAGTTAATTTATAATCATCTAAAAATTAGAACCTTGTGGCCCAAGCTTTGTCTCAGCTTGTTTAGTCTGCCCATGATATAGTTGATTTTTTTATAGCATTCAATTTTGCACAAAATTAAATTACTAAAGATTTCTCTTGTGTGCTCCGATTCAAATAGTGCCTTTGCTTGCGATTATATAAACCATTGAATGCTGAAACATTGGAGATCAAAAGTTTTGTTCTGGCATCCAAAGGCTACTATACCTACTCAACGGGTATGGGGAGGGGGGGGGTATTGGTCTGAAGAACCCCATTCCTTAAAAGTAAAACAAGTGGGTTTAACAAGCACTTTTTTAAATTCGTTTGTTTTAGGGGAAGAAATAATTGATGATTTTTTTTCGTTTGTACAAATGTTTTCTAGACGAATAAATTGCGAATATCTAAAACTGTCTATGGTGGGATCCACAAATTCTATCTATGGTGGGGTTGTCGTATTAGTTTGATTTTAGTTCGTTCAACCCAGCTATAGTAAATAGTAGTAAAGTAGTATTTGACACAAAAAAACTCGAAAGGCCATGGCCACAAAAAAAAAGCAAAAAAATTTAAAGAATTAACAAAAAACAACTAAAAGGAGAGAAGAAAATATACAAAAACACTAATATAAACGTAATCATTTTAGACCACCCTCGCGGTGGGTCTTGTCCACACTAAAAATCACGCCAGATTCCTAATACTACTAAAACACGCATTATCCAATAATCTTTTCCAAGTTTTTCACTTCCTAAGTTTTCCATCGCCCAAGTTTTAGTTTATTATTCCTTTTTCAGTTGAGACCTGGAATTAAGAAGGATTTATCTTAGAATTAAACTCCTTAGATTTCTTAAATAAATTCCTTAGATTAGTGAATGTTAAGCTAAAATTGCTGTTGTTTCAATGTTTTTTTTACTACCATTTCAACTTATTTGGCAGAAAAAAAATTATTTCAGACCATTCCACATAAGGGGATAAATTTCTAAAAAAAAATATGCAGTCAAATCGAATCTTTTCAAAAAAAGGATTTTACCCTTTAATAAAACGTCTATATATATACAATTTTGCTTTCTTGGTAACTTATTTTGCGCTTAACGTTTTCCTTTCGACAGCCAAATATAGTTCATATAAACTTCACTTCTATCCAAGACCTTGTCCAATTCCTCCTTTTCGATAGAACTCTCATTTCAGTGCTTCAACTGCTCTGGCAACACCGTTTATTGCTGCAAGTTTAGTTGAACTGGTTCAAAGTGAAATAGCTAGCGAAAAACCTGGAATTTTCGATATTTTCAAAGAAGGATTTTTTCGCCTCACCAGCTGGACTGCGCCTCAAACTGGTATTGTGATCCTTGAACTTAGTGTTACCTATTCTTTGTTCCTTTTTGTTACTTAACAAAATGACCTGTTTCTAAAAAATGACTTGCTTTTATATTGGAATGAAATGAAAGAAAAATACACTCCTAACTATTCTGTACTGATGTTTTTTGGAGGGGAGAGGGCTATGAGATGTTTTTACATTTATCTACTGTTGCTATGTCAAATCTGGAGCCAGTAAAAACAAAGCAAAACCTGATTGGTACTTTTTTTATATAGTTTTAAGCAAGTGAATATAACAAAAAGTCGTTGAGTCACACCATCTTTACTAGTGAACTCTCTATTTTTCTTCGGTTAAAAGCTGCCTTTCTCAGTCTAAAAGCAGATTTGAGGACTTTTAATAGGTTTTCATGGAGTCTAGAAACTGTAGTGTGATGTGGTTTTTGCATGAACGGGGCGAAAATGCCACGATCTGTGCCAAAAATAAACTTAATGTTCAGCTAATCTGTGTTTGCTATGAAATTTTGTCTACTTTCAGTTCACCATAACCATGTCACAAGCAAAATTTATGTAAGCTAGAAAATAGTAACATTGGAAGTGAAAGCTGGAAGTAAAAATGTCACAGGGTAGCAATTTCCATTCCATGAAATTGCCGAAAGTTTAGACAGTACTTCTACGGTAGCAAACTTCTGAGCATGGCAATTTTATATTACCATTCTATTATGTTACCAAATGAATCATGGTTTGCTAGTATTTGAGCTAGCACTGATGAGAGTAATGAGTAGAATGATGAGTAAACATCATTGGCGCAGAGACATGAGGACTAAAGGGACGAGGGTATGAATTTGGGCCGTCCCTTAACACTAAACATTTGTGCACACCCATCTGGAGCTGCTTGAACTTGAAACGTAACAACTGTGTTTGATGTTTAACGACATATTTAGCAATAGCATACCTGGTGTGTGGTTTTAGGGACATTGCAAAGTTTTGCAATGTCCCTAAGTTTTGCTCTGAAAACGCCGTTGCTCTTTCTGGTTTGAAATCTTGTACTTCGGGTAAACTTCAGAAATTAAAATAAGATTTAATTTGAAAATAATTATATGTACAAGAGCGTATGCAGGACGGGGGAATGGTTAAGCAGGTGGACTCATCCAGTTCCATCGGTTTCACATTTTTAAGCAAAATATCCACCTTTTCTCAGGTGGTACAAATGCCTGGTATAGTCTGGCTTCACTTTGGTTTACGGCGAGGCAAAAACTAGCTTTATATCACAATTTCATAGACCCAAAAGTTCCAAAAATAGAACTTGGTCGTTAGAAGATCTTTGGGTGCTAGGGAAGGCTTGCAGCCGCTATCTTGGTCCATTTCCCCCGACCATTTTCTTTCATTTCAGGTTGACATAGTTTATGATAGTGATGTAGCCTTGCTGCCAGCCGAATTTGCAAGTATTAGATACAGAAACTGCCCCAGTCTCCACAATTCAGCGCCAACTAAGTCAATGGTTCTTTTCTGGTGCAAATGACGAGACAATACTTTTGAATGCAGGACATAATGGGACAATACTATAGTGAACGTTACTGTCTTCAGGTTTTTTTTTGTAAAATAGTACTGGGATAAATAATAGTGCGAAGGTTGGCTGGAGAGTTAGAGTAATGGGGAATAATTTTTTAAGGGGTAGGAATAAAGAGTAGCAAATTTTAGCTGTCGTTCCTCAACTCTGATGTTTTATCCCAAAACAAGGTTTGCCGTACCTCCACGTAAGATGAAAGAGTCCCTTCTCCCCAATCCCCCATGTGATTAGTCGGAATGATCACTTTCACCTGAAAGTCCGAGAATAGTTGATAACAATTACAATTTTTTGTATTTAAACCCCCTCCCCCCTAAGAGTCACACCTGTGTACGTAGATAACAATGTATTAATTTTATGTAAGCGTAACGCGTTATTCTATCTTAAGTCACGTGTAACCTTGACATCCTAATCTTTGTAATGATATACGGAGGAAAGGGGATTAAATTATCTCCGACAAAAGTAAATTTGTAGTACTCGAAATGTCTCCGAACGACTTGGAATTTCCTTGTAGAATGAAAGAAATTGAAAGGAATTTCATCAACTGAAAATAAGATGCAATTTGATTTCATCTTTTGTTTCTGGTGTTTGAAGGCTGGAGCTCTTCCTGACGTCCCTTATAGTGTTTCACAATTAGACGGTTGTAAACATGATATTGGTGCCAAACGTTTTACCTTTCATCCATCCCCTGGCGGTGAGATAGGGAAAATTGAAAAAATTGAAACCATAATAAGAAATAAAAAGATATAAAACTCTTTTTCGAAATGTACTAGAAAGTTGAAAATAATATTTTACTTGAGAAAGTGAAAACGGTGGCCGCAAAAATTGGTCTTTACACAGCATAGATATTAAATTGATCTAAGTTATAAATCTGTAAATGAAAAAAGTTGGTGAGTTGAGGAACCCGAGTCAAAAAGATCAAGTTATGTAAAGCCCAATTCTTTTTGCCCCCCCCCCCGCTTTTACTTATTTGTAGATTCTTGAGAAAAAATTATTTTCTGCCTTTTATTTCATTTTAAAACGAGTTTAAAAAAACGGAATTGATCGAAAAATGGCTCACAAATTTATGTGACAAACAAACAAACAAAAAATGCAAAAAAAAAAACTAGTTAAAAGTCAGTGAGTTGAAGAAAACGAGTTAAAAAACATGTTTTATTGTGAGAACAAAATGAAACGATATATGTTGATTCTAAATTCTCTTATCAAGGATATAAATTATTCAAGAGGCTTGGAACTATCTGCTCAATGTGTTCATAACTTTGAGCATTTAAGGAAGACATTTTGAACTCGCATTAAAACCGAGTTATCGGTACCGGGGCTGTTGCTCTTTAAAATCTCAAACCGGGACAGTAGTTTGCTAATTTCGTTCAGCTACGAAATCCAATTAATGGGATTCCAATTCTGACACTTTTGCTTCTTTTTTTTAAGTTGATTTCAAGCAATGGCACTAATTCACAAAAGTTTAGTCGGAGAAAAATAAATGATTTTTTTGAAAATGAAAATACAGCAAGTATTTTTCAAAATCTAGGACTGGGGTATTTCTTTTTTTTCTTCTTAAAAGGAAGATACGAAAACAATGCATTTTCGAAATCTATGGTACGCAATCGCGGACCCCACTCCATTCCAAATGGCGTGACTATTCCGAGGACCGGGGCTCTGGGAATTTTGTTTCCTCTAGTTTTTCTTGGCAAGAGAAACAACAGATACTTTGTAGCTGATAAAAAGTATTTCATTCTCATGATTTTACGTATTTTGCTCTTAGAGTGGGGAGGGGGGATAGTATATCAACGATATGTTATTCCTATTGTCTTTCATCTACATTATTGACGAATGTTTTCCTTGTAAAACGGCTTTTGAAAATAACTATCCGTCGTATGCAGTATAATATTATCAAAATTACTTTATCTGTGTTCCTGAGCTATAAAATTACCAACCAGCACCCTTAATTTTTTTTTTTTTTTTTTGAAGTTAAATTAGGGTTTATTCATCAATCAAAAATAACAAATTCTAGAAGCTAAGCTTGTAAAGGAGATCACTACCCCAACTAGGACTAAAAAAAAACCCAGCATATAAAAATCACGACTAAGCGACTATATCACCCGTACTCGTTATCAACTCATTAATTCTTAGCATTCAACATATTTAGCCTTGTCCTTCTCAATCCATCAACCAAACACAAAAATCAAAAAAAAAAATTTAGTAAAATAAAAGGCAAAAGAGACCGGAGACTCACTCACCCCCATATATCCTATAACAATGTTCTGCAGACTTCTAAATTCAGAGACATCGGTCACCTTCTCGATCTGATCTGGCACACTATTCTAAGCACGAGGGCTAACATAGCAGATACAAAACATTGACCTAGTTGTCACAGGCTTAGGTGGTCTAAATTCATTCGAACGTCTTAAACTATAAGAATGTACACTAGAAACAGGCATAAAAAAAAATCTTGAAAGCAAATTGGTAGCAATTTATTCTGATGTTTAAACATAAAAAGAGCATTATAAAACTTAACCAATCCGAAAATTTGAACAATACGTAGTTCAGCATACCTTGCTCTAACCGAGGAACGCTTATCATCTCCAGTAAGTACTCTTGCTGCTTTATTCTATAATACTCTAATCTGCGATAGACGAATTTTAGATAGAGGTCTGATCCAGCAGCGAAAGCCCCGACTTTAGGTTTACCAAGATCTTTTGCTGTCACTTCTATCCCTACTATGAATTTGGAGCTGCTGTGCAACTATGTGTATTCTCTTTTTCTGCTCGTGAATAAAGGTATTTTTTGAACGAACAAGATGCAAGCTAATGTGAACCTTCTTCTTCGGCTCTTTCTGTGAAACGATTATGTTTCCAGCCCTCAATAACGTCAGAATAAAACTCCCCTGATGAAAGTATGCCCTTCTAAGACCTCATGACTTCCTGGCAAATTAGAACGACTGTAAATAAACAGCTTAAACGTAACTTCGTTGCTAAGTAGGAAAAAAAATAATGAGGCTCAATCAAACAGTTCGTGGTAACGAACTGTAAGTAAGGAGCGACCCGGCTCAATGGTAACCGAAACTCTAGAAAACGGGTTTTTGATACCAATAGATATATCAAAAGAATCAGATTTCAATGCTGATTTCAAATATATAACTTTCATTAAGTTTAGTGCTACCCATGAACAGTTACGCGCCTGAGAAAATTTGGCTGATTTTCGAAATAAGGGAGAAAGACCCCCTACAAGTTATAGAACCTTAATGAAAATCACACCATCATATTCAGCGTATCAGACAACCCTACTGTAAAGTTTTCAAGCTCCTATCTACAAAAATGTAGAATTTTACATTTTTTGCCAGAAGAAAGATCACGGATGCGTGTTTTTGTGTTTTTTTTTTTGTTTTTTTTTTCCCCAGGGGTGAGCGTATTGACCCAGTGGTCCTAGAATATCGTGGGAGGGCTCATTGGAACGGAAATTAAAAGTTCTAGTGCCCTTTTTAAGTGACCAAAAAAATGGAGGGCAACTAGGCCCCCTCCCACGCTTATTATTTTCCCAAAGTCGCCCGATCAAAATTTTGAGATAGCCATTTTGTTCAGCATGGTCGAAAATATGATAAATATGTCTTTTAGGGTGACTTAATCTCCCGAAGTTCCCAGAGGGCTAAAAGTTATGAACTTTACCCAATGTTAACATATAGTATTGGTTATTGGGAAGTATACAGATGTTTTCAGGTGGTTTTTTTTCTGGGAGTGGGAGGTAAGGGGGGGTCGGTGGTTAGGGTGGTGGATCGGTTAATGATGGACGGGTTCCGGGGGGCCGGGACGGTGCAAGGAAGGGGGCGCCCGACTTCCGAGCAGTATTTATTGGGTATTGGGAAGTATACAACCATTTTCAGGAAGGATTTTGTCTGGGGGGGGGGGCTAGAGGAGGGGGTTACTCTGGAGAATATTTCCGTGGAGGATGTTTCTTTGGGGTAAGAGACAGTTCCATGAAGGGGGCGCCGGATTTCCAAGCATTAGAAATTAAATTGATCATTAGACGATCAGAAATTAAACAAAAAAAAAACAAGTTTTTTCAACTGAAATGTAAGAAGGAATATTAGAACTTAAAACGAACAGAAATTACAACGTATGTGAGGGGGTTCTCCCCCAAGTCAATACCTCGCTCTTTACGCTACAGTTTTTTTTAGTGCTTTTAAAAGAGCTATCTATTCTAATTAAACGGCCTTTGTGATTCAGGGGTTTGTTAATCAAATTTTTTTTTTAACTTTTAACGTAAAGAGCGTGGTATTGACTAAGGGGTGAACCCCTTCATATACGTAATAACATATGCTTAATAAAAAAAAACAATAAAAAAACAAGCGATACGGCTCAATAGTAATCGAAACTTTTAAAACGGAATTTTGATGTCAATAAATGTATCAAAAAAATGTGTTTATAATGTTGATCCTAAATATATAAATTTGATTAAGTTTAGCATTACTCATCAAAGGCTACAGGCCTGAGAAATTTTACTCGATTTTTTAAAGAGGGGGAAACATCCCCTACAAGTGAAAGAATTTTAATGAAAATCACACCGTCAGAATTCAGCGTATCAGAAAACCCTATTACATAGGTTTCAAGCTCATATCTGCAAAAATCTGCAACTTTGTATTTTTTGCCAGAAGAAAAATATACGAATATAGAAGTTAGTTACGTAAGTTAATTTGTAAAGACATCCATTTAGCAAAAGAAAAGTAAAATTTTTATGCAAATAAAAGCTGCATTAACTAAAAAACGATCAGAAATTAAATAAAAAAACAAGTTTTTTAAACTGAAAGTAAGGAGCGACATTAAAACTTAAAACGAACAGAAATTATTCCGTATATGAAAGGGCTGTCCCCTCCTCAACGCCTTGCTCTTTACGCTAAAGTTTGACTCTGCCTTACAACTTGATTTTTTAAAACAATAAAAAGCTTTAGCGCAAAGAGCGAGCCGTTGAGGAGGGGACAGCCCCTTTCATATACGGAATAATTTCTGTTCGTTTTAAGTTTTAATGTCGCTCCTTACTTTCAGTTTAAAAAACTTGTTTTTTTTATTTAATTACATACAGCTTTGATCCTTTGTAAGACATAATACAGTAAAATTAGAACAAAAATGGATGAATATCTTAATCCTGCTCTGCGCAGTAGGAACAAAATAAAAGTATTCAATTATATGCAGATATAAGCAATGTAATCTTCTAACAAGCAATGCTAGAAGATTAAAGTCTCTAATTGACTTTTAAAACTGTAAGTACGTACATTTGAATGTAATTCTATATACAATTAATTAAAAAAACTTTTTCCACAAAATAAGTTTTTCAAAGAAAAGTAGAAAACTCCATTAAACAAAAAAATGAGCAAAAATACAATCAAATAATCTACCGAGCTTGAAACTACCACAAATCAGGATCGATAAATAAATGAAACTCAAAACGAACAGAAATTGCAATAAATAACCGAGTCAAACTCAAAACGAGCATAAATTAACATAAGTTGGGCTCAAAACCCCTATGCCTTCCCAAGGCCAGAACATAATTTGCACTTTACTGAAAAAAATATAAATATTTTTGCTTTTATAACTTTAATAAATCAAATAATATTAACATTTTGATTACTAAATATCGGTATATGTACAGTAAACTGACAATGAACATTCATTTGTATTTTTTTCAGTAAAGTGCAAATTATGTTCAGGCCTTGGGAAGGCATAGGGGTTTTGAGTAGGGGTTAGTCTTTCTCCAATTACTTTCAACTATTAAAAAAGGCACTAGCCCTTTCAATTTCCAAGAGTCCTTTTGAAGTTTCTACGACAACGCTTTCAATAAAAACCTTATATGCCCCCAGGGGATAACTTACAACCCCCGCCCTGAGGGCTGGGGTTCTCATCCTCAAAGCCATAATTTCCAGAACTTTCTACTACGTTGAACAAAATGGCTATCTGAAAATTTTGGTTGGATGTGTTTGGGGGAATGGTGGGCGTGAGAGGGGGGTTAGTTACCCTCCAGTCACTTTCAACTATTAAAAAGAGCACTAGACCTCTCAATTTCATGAGTCCCTTTTGAAGTTTTTACGACAACTCTATCATTAAAAACCTTATATGCCCCCAGGGCATAACTTACAACCTTTGCTCTGGTGACTCTGGGTGGTTTGTCATCCTTAAATACATAATTTCCAGAACTTTCAACTATGTTGAACAAAATGGCTATCTCTAAACTTTGATTGAACGTGTTTGGGGAAATGATGGGCGTGAGAGGGGGCTTAATCACTCTCCACTCACTTTCCACTATTAAAAAGGGCACTTTCAATTTCCAATCAAATGAGGCCTTTTTGAAATTTCTACAACAACTTTCTATGTAAACCTTATATCCACCCAGGACATAACTTACAACCCTTGCACTGAAGGCTCTGATGAGGTTTTTATCCTAAAAGACCTAATTTCCAGAACTTTCAAATACGTTAAACAAAACGGATATCTCAAAATTTTGATTGGATGTGTTTGGGAAAATGGTGGGTGTAAGAGGGGTGTTAGTTGCCCTTCAATTACTTTCGACTATTAAAAGGGCACTAGCCCTTTCAATTTTTAATTGAATGAGCTCATTTTGATGTTTTTACAACATCGCTTTCTATAATCTATAATCTTTATTCGTTCCCTTTATCACTCTGCAATAACATGAGTATCATCAATTTAAGCACAAAAAGACACAGCACCAAAAAAATACAAGTAATGAACCATCACCTCTACTTCAGGACACTATTGTTATAACATCTGAAGTAGTAGGGCACAAATGATTTTAGATATCATGTCGTAAAGTAGGTTGGCAGGCATTCCAACAGTTTTTTCCCTCTTTCACGGGTGCCAACCTTTTCTTATGCGAGTGGGTCTATTAAGTAAATGTATTAAGGATATTTTTGTGTTTTTATGACTTCCGGATGTCAGCTCCACAAGTTATAAGTAGTTCTTGCCTCCTTTCATCGAGTGTGGGGAGATAGATTTTTCTCTAGGTGTTGTCATTGTGTCTATAATTTGGTACACAACTTATTTCGCAGGCTCTCTTGTGAATTTTTTCCAGTTCATTTCTGTGCTTCTTTGTAAGCGACTGGTGCCAGACAGGACAGCCATGCATCATTACGGGCCTTACATATGTTTTAGAATAAGAAAGAAGGAGGATCTGGCTTAGCAAAAACTTTATGATACGAGATCAAGATTTTAGAAGAACAGATGACTGTGCTTTTATTGGGATGATTGGATCTCAACACGTGAGACCAACACTAACTGTAATGCCAAGTATGTTTACGGATTTCTATGTATGGAGAGGTGCAGGCTCATTTATGCTCTTCTTCTTCAGGAAGTTGACATGTATTACACAGATTTTCTCGAAGCTTATCTGGAGCTTTACTAGACCAGCTTGATGTTGAAACTCTGCAACTAGGGGTATGAGCTGATTGGGAGTTTGTGACAGGAAGTGCAGCAGGCTTAGTGAAAGATCATCTGCAAATTTATACCTCTGTTTGTGTTGCCTCATCAGTTGGTTGATGACTACAACAAATAAGATGGGACCTAACTTGCTTTCTTGGGTAGCTCCACAGGTGATGTCTTGGAAGTTGGATATTTCCCTGTTTTCGATTTGTACGCACTGTTGACGACCAGAAAGGAAACTTGCAATGGTACATAAGAGAAACTGCGAGACTTCTAGGGCACGGCCTTCATTGATCACAGTCTCATGATGAAGCAGATCGAAAGCTTTCACGAAATCAGAAATGATCATTTCAGCAAGGGCCTCAGGATTTTCTAGGTGATCTAGTAGATCATGAAGTAATCTGACCAGATAGTGAGTTGCGCTGTGTCCTTGACGAAAACCGAACTGCATAGGATCGATTTTACGTTCTATTTCTGCTAGTAGCCAGTGTAAAATAAAATCTTCGAAGACTTTTGAAATGATGGGCGTCTTTGAGATTGGCCTGAGATCGGATGGTGAGGCTGGTGATGTTTTTTTTGGATTTGGTGTGATAAATGCCTTTTTGAACTTATCTGGGAAAATGCCTTCCAGTAGGCACTGGTTATACACCATAGCCGATGGTGTAGCCAGTAGGGGGAGCATGCATGTATCAGCCTTATAGGAATTTCACCAGGGTACGAGGCTTTTCTAATTCCTAGGTTTTCGAGTTTGTCTTGGACCTGGGAAACTGTAATAATAGGAATGGTTTCGATTGGACCATTTTGTGGTATAGTCTTGAGGGGAGGCTATTGGTGGCAAATTTTTGAAAAGTATGCATTAAGTGCTTCTGCGGTTACATTCTCTCTTTACTGTTCCCTCAGGATGGATTTAGACTTCTACTGTGCCATCAGTTTCCGTACAGTTGTGTGGAACTTTCTTGGGTCACTGGCTGACAACTTAGCACAAATTTGGTATCCATACAGACGTCTAGCTTGCTTTAGTAGTCTAACTATTATGTTTCTCTTCCGTTTATATTCGTCAGAGTGTGGATTTGTCTCATAAAGCATGTCTCGATCTGCCATTGCTTCTTTCATTGTCGGAATAACCCATGGTTTATTCTGTGCTCTAATTGTAGCTTGCTTTTCAGGGAATAATCGGTCATACTCTCGAATTGTTTGTTCATAGAGGAGTTCAGTCATGCTGTTTGCGTCTTTGTTTTCGAAAAGGCGGAACCAGCATACTGAGTTGAGCCATTCTCTGTAGCCAAATATACCTTCTTCTGTAAGTGGACGGTAGGTGAACTGGGTTGGTTTAGTAGGTCTCATTGACTTTGGCCGTAATACAACTGTTGCATGGTCACTGGTTTACATGCTCCCAGGGCATAACTTACAACCCTTGCCCTGAGGGTTGTGGAGGAGATGGATTGCCATCCTTAAAGACCTAATTTCCAAAACTTTCAACTACGTTGAACAAAATGGCTATCTCAAAATTTTGATTGGATGTGTTTGGGGGAATTATGGGCGTGGGGGGGCGGGGGGCTAGTTGCCCTCTAATCACTTTTGACTGTTAAAAAGGCTCTAGCCCTTTGAATTTCCAATCAAATGAGCACTTTTTCAAGTTTCTACAACAAAGATTTCAATAAAAAACCTTAAATGCCCCAGGCCATAACTTATAAGCCTTACTCTGGAGACTGTCGGGGGAGTATCCTGCTCAAAGGTATAATTTCTTGAACTTTAAACTGCGTGGAACAAAATGGCTATCTAAAAGTTTTAATTGGATATGTTTGGGGAAATGGTGGGCATGGAAGGGGTGCCAGTTGCCTTCCAATCACTTTCGACTATTAAAATGGGCACTAGCCATTTCAATGTCCAATAGAACGAGCCCTTTTTGAAGTTTTTACGACGACGCGTTCTATAAAAACCTTATATGCCCCCAGGGCATATCTTACAACCCTTGCCCTAAGAGCTGTGGGGGAGTGTCCTCCTCAAAACATAATTTCTAGCTAGAAATCCACAAGACTGAACGAAAGGGCTATCTAAAAATTTTGATTGGATGTGTTTGGGGGAAAGGTGGGCAAGACAGGAGGGCTAGTTGCCCTCAAATCACTTTCAACTATTAAAAAGGACACTAGACCTTTGAATTTCCAATCGAATGAGCCCTTTTTCAAGTTTCTACGACAAAGAATTCAATAAAAACTTATATGCCCCCAGGGCATAACTTATAACCCTTGCCCTGAAGAATATGGGGGGAGTGTCCTGCTCAAAGGTATAATTTCCTGAACTTTAACTGCGTGGAACAAAATGGCTATCTTAAAATTTTGATTGGATGTGTTTTGGAAAATGGTGGGCGTGGAAGGGGTTTTAGTTGCCTTCCAATTACTTTTGACTATCAAAAAGGACACAAGCCATTTCAATTTCTAATCGAATGAGTCCTTTTTGAATTTTCTACGAAAACGAATTCTATAAAAACTTTATATGCCCCCAGGGCATAACTTATAACCCTTGTCCTGAGGGATGTGACAGGGTTTTCATCCTCAAAGACCTGATTTACAGACCTTAAAACTACGTTGAATAAAATGGATATCTCAAAATTTTGATTGGATATGTGTGGTAATGTTGTTCTTATTGTATTTAAGTGATGTTGTCGTAGATGCCTTTATTCTCCCTTTATAGGGTAGATTAACTAGGGCCCTAAGGTAATTAAACTTTGGTAGTGTGCCTTAGGCTATGACCGAAATAATGAGGCGTACCAACTGGGTATGTTCGAGGGACTAAAAGTAGATTGTAGAGAGGTTGGCTATAATGCAATGCTTTTATTCAATTAACGTATAATAATACTAGATATATATTTTCTACGGGGACTGGTCTCTTCGGTCTCTTCCAGTCCAGTCCCTCACCAGTCTCTTCGGAGGCGTGGGTTCGAATCCCTCCGCTGCCACCAGTTTTGGTAATGCTGTTCTAATTGTATTTAAGTAATGTTGTCGTAGATGGCTTTATTCTCCCTTTATAGGGGAGATACACTATGGCCCTAAGGTAATTAAACTTTGGTAGCGTGCCTTAGGCTATGACTGAACTAATGAGGCGTACCAACTGGGTATGTTCGAGGGACTAAAAGTAGATTGTAGATAGGTTTGCTATAATGCAATACTTTTATTCAATTAACATATAATAATACTAGATATATATTTTCTACTGGGACTGGCTGTCCCAAGTAGACCACAAGTCTCGGAAAACTACAATAATATGTAATAGGATACTTAGACACTTACAATGATCCGACAAGATTCCAAGGTATTTCTAAAAACAATGGACCAGAGGTCAGTCCGGCATAAAGTTAGTATTAGTCTCCCCCTTCCGATAAAATGTATCTTTTATACATTTTTATCAACCTCACCTTCCTTTAACCAACCACTGCAATAGCTAGGAAGTGGTGATTTCTCAACTTCCCGTTAATCAGAAACTTGGCAGGGTATATTCCTTATCTTAATAAAGAGGGGTATTTCTAAACTTTGTATTTGCGTCTTAATATATTTTTACTAAATTCATAATTAACTAAATTAGAAATCTTTACCACATATGTTTGGGGAAAAGGTGGGCTTGAGAGGTGGTTTACTTGCCCTCCAATCACTTTCGACTATTAAAAAGGGCACTAGCCCATTGAATTTCCAATCGAATTAGCCTTTTTTGAAGTTTCTACGCCAACGCCTTCTATAAAAACCTTATATGCCCCAAAGGCATAACTTACAACCCTTGCCCTGAGGGCTGTGGGGGAGTGTCTTCCTCAAAAAAATAATTTTCTATTTGGAAATCAACTACGCTGAACAAAATGGCTATCTCAAATTTTGATTGGATTTGTTCGGGGGAATGATTGGCGTGGGGGGGGGGGGCTAGTTTCCCTCCAATCACTTTTAACTATTAAAACGGGCACTAGCCCTATGAATTTCCAATCGAACGAGCCTTTTTTTGAAGTTTCTACGACAACGCCTTCTTTTAAAACCTTATATGCCCCGAGGGAATAACTTACAACCCTGGCCCTGAAGACTCTGGGAGAGTGTCCTCCTCAAAAACATATTTCTATCAGGAAATCAACTACGCTGAACAAAATGGCTATCTCGAAATTTTTAGGGGGGACTTTCCTCCTCAAAAACATTTTATATGTGAAAATCAACTACGCTGAACAAAATGGATATCTCGAAATTTTGATTGGATGTGTTTGGGGGAATGATGGGTGGTGGGGGGGGGCTAGTTGCCCTCTAATCACTTTCGACTGTTAAAAAAGGCTCTAGCCCTTTGAATTTACAATTGAATGAGCCCTTTTTCAAGTTTCTACGACAAAGATTTCAATAAAAACCTTATATGTCCCCAGGGTATAACTTATAAACCTTGCTCTGAACACTGTGGGGGGAGTGTCTTGCTCAAAGGTATAATTTCCAGTTTAAACTGCGTGGAACAAAATGGCTAATCAATTTCGACTATTAAAAAGGGCACTAGCCACTCCAATTTCCAATCGAATGAGCCCTTTTCAAAGTTTGTACGACAACTCCTTTGATACAAAGTGCCCGGGTATGGAGAAGAAGGAAGAATACATTGTGCCCACATTGTTCTTTACTTAGGCAGCGCTGTGGCGCTGCCTATGATTAAACTCTTCAAGGATAGTTATTTTTCATTTGATAGAAAATTTGATCACATAAATATGTCCCCTGTCAAAAATAAATGATCCAACTTTGATTGATTGTTCACCTACAATTACTTGAAACAAGTGCTATTCCAGGCGATTGGTTATTGTGAACTGTTGTTGCTGGATTTTTTTTTTCACTGGCCGTAATGTTATGGTCAGGGCTATCATGAGCTGTCCAATTTCTCTCCCCCGAGCAGTCTTATACTATTTCTGAGTTTCTGTCAGTGAGATTTTTCTTTTTATTTTTCATCAGTATCTGCAGCTCTTGGATCCTCTTCACAGAAGCAAAAGGAACTAAGTTAGCTAGCTGTATATGTAGTTAGCTGTATATGTATTTTGGGTTCTTTTCACAGAAACATATGGAACTAAGTCAGTTAGCTGTATATGTAGTTAGCTGTAGCTGTGTATGTTTTTTCTTAAATAGAAGATGTTTGGTGTTTCATGCTGTTGTTTGGTACTTAGTGTGCCTTGCGATCTTTGGTATTTTACCGTGATTGCCCCTCTCTCTTGGTATTTTTATGGTCTTATCTTTCTTTTGTTTTGTTTTTTATTCCTTGAAAGCACTATTTTACCTAGGCAGTCTGTTTTTTTTTGCTTGTTTTTTTTTTCAATTATCGTGCTAATATTACGTCATTACGTCCCCTGCACATTGCAAAACTAATAAGAACAATGACGTTCAAAAATAAACTGTGTTTTTAATTATCGAAAATGCTATAATGATAATTTAGAAATAATGAAAAAAGAAATAAGTAACAGAAATGTCTAATGTTTGTTTTTACAATCTTTCAGGACGTCTTCTACCTATTTGGGTGTTAGTCTTCCCCTCTGTAATTACAGAATTTGGTCGATATGTGATATCGTTAATAGCAACAGGAATTTCTGAAAAGATTCTAAAGAATCTAGCTTTGAAAACCTACTCAAGATATGTAAGTTTTTACCTGTTTCAAGGTAATGGCTTTATATTACTATCCAAAGCTTAAAAGTTATTTTAAATCATCATTCCTTAATGTATCCTACTTATCTTAAGAATATAAAACGGTCTATCATTTGTTAACTTAACGTGATCTGCCAATCAGAAACAACTTGACATTTTCGTGGAGTTTAAATAAACCAGCAGGATAGGCCTATTTAGCCTATGTCAAATTGGCTTTAAAGACATTTTGAAGAAGAACATCTGTTGATTGAAAGTATTTTAGTGAAGCTGTCGTTCACGTCCGTTTATTAAAATATACTCCTCTATTTTTTATTGTATTCAGAGTAAGGAGGAAATTAGTTTTTTAACCAGTTTCTCATAAAAAAGTAAAGAGTAACGTCAAAGCTGAAAACAAACTAACATTACGAGAAAGTTGAGGGATGCTGCTACTTAGACTCCGGCTCTTACGCCAGAGCTCTTTTTTTTCTTTTTTCTTTTTTTAGCAAAATGCTTCGAGAATGATTTTTAACCTCGTTCTTTACTTGCATGTGAAAAAACATTTTTTTTTTTATTGTTTCCATCTCCGTTTTTTATTGTTATTATTTTATTATTATTATTATAAATTATAAACTGCATAATAACGTCCTTAATAAAGAAATATTTTACCTTTTGGGAGCCTAGCTTAAAAATCGGTATAGATTTGTATGAAGTTTTTGTTTACCCTTAACCGGACAGTTGTCTTATAATTTTGGTCTTAAGGATTTTGGTGCCATAGTTGTCTCTCTGTGGGGGAAAAAGATGGTAAACCGTAGTTCATTGAGGTGTGATCTTTTTGGATTCTTAAATTGTTAAACGATATTGCTTGAATCAACCTCCGTTTTTACCATTGAATCAATACGATCATTCATAAGCAAATTTCCGAAAGGGGGGGGGGGCTAAAGTAAAAAAAAAAATTGAAGTATAGTTCGTAATCTCCTAATTTTTCAGCTGAAAAATAAGAAAGCTTATATTCTTCTAGATATAGCGAAGAAATTTTTGCTTGATTATTCAAAAACATGTTGAATTTGATGGTGTAACATCGCCTAGGTTGAACCTCTCGCGTTTCATTGGTAACTTAAAGTTTAAAAGAAAACTTATATATCTGGAATCCAAATAAAAATTCGACTCTTCTGACTTCTGATGTATACATTGTTTTTGGGCTTTTTATCAAAAATGTTTGGTTTCTATCGACAGTCCGAGAAAAGGAAAACGGGTGGAACAGAAACTATGATGGTAGTGCGTCCAGCTCAACACTAAGAGAACTTCCTTATTCTGAAGGGAGTTATCACCCTTTACAACACTCCTGTTTCATCCTAAACTGTCGAATGATTCAACGCCCCCAGAAACCTCTAGAGATTGTAGGTTTTATATAATTACCTCCCAGGTTAATTGGGTCAATCTATTTGCTTCTTACTTTCTAGTGTACTACTTTGCAAAACTGTTCAAGGGGAGGGGATTTTTATTGCGTCCCGAGAGTGTGTTCAAAGAACGGATTTTCGTGCCGCAAACCTGTTTCATTCGTGGACTTTGGATAAGTAGATATAGAAAAAATGAATTAGCAGACAAATGGATGTAGACATTTTGAATAACCCAGAGCAAGGTTATATGCATGAAATGGAGACACCTGATGCTAAAATGCTCAATTTCACCTACTGTAGCTGAGATTTCAAGGTTTTAGCCCCTCTACATCTAATTATTATCTTGTAAGGTTTGAAGCGTTCTGCGAAAAGAAAATAGAAAAGATTTAGTGATTTTAATTTTCATATAGCATCCTCGGAGTATGTAGTCGTGAACTCCATATGATTTACATACCCCTTGTGAAGCCTGTTACGCTTGGCATAATTATAATGAATACAACCTTATAGTCCTGCTACTCTATTAAATATTTTAACAGGTTGTATGTATCGTTTTTTGGCTTGATGGTCCATCAAACCCTATTTATAGGTTTTGTATTTTTGTGCCAAAACGCTTGTGTGCTCCTAAGCTTTGTGATATGGGATATAAATTCCATCCAAGACTTCGTTCTATTTTAAAAGGTATTTTGTGACATTGAGAATAAAAATGTTGAGCAAAGAAAAAATGTTGAGCAAAGAAATGTTTTTTGAGCCTGTCAGGCTTTTGAATTTTTTCTGACAATGAATTCAGGAACATTTTTAAATACGATAAAGGTGATAAGAGTTACATATTCAAGGCGACAAATTCCTTTAAATGTCAGCTATTGCGTTATGGGGAAAAATTAAAAGTTTCAACGTTTGTTCAGCTATCATTTTGTTTAAATAATTACTAATTACATCACATATTGGAATTTTTTACGAGCCAAAATAATTTATTAGACGTAGAAAGGCCTGCCTTTTCCACAAATCAGGCTGCGAGATATTTCTAGAATATTATCGGTAACTTTTATCGGAAATCTTCTTCAACGACGATAACATATCTCCTATTCTATACTTCGCATTTAATCGTTTTGTTTAGAATTGTGGGAAAAAAGACACAACAAAAACAAACATACCGTGTAATTTCATATCGCCATAATACAATGTCACTTTCAAATCTTTCCTTTTCCGATATTAATAATCAAACTGTCATTTTAGTGTTATTTTTACAAAATAAATAAATTAATGGCCCTAGTAAGTTAAAAAAGGACATTGTAGTCAAATATATACAATGTAAATTTTTGTATGAGCTAATATTATTGAACCAATGACAATAATTGTTTATATAAGTAGTATTAAAACAGAGCATATGTTTTTCGTATCCTGGTTTTTCATATATGGTCCATTCGCCATTCTAAACCATCGCCAAACCATCTCTTAGACCATACGCCATTCTTTTAGGAAATTACAAGGGGAGGTGGGATACACTAAGATTGAAAATTTCGAGTTTATTAAAAAACAAATGGGTATAAAATTTACTTTTTCATTGTCAAATCTAAACCCTGCACATACTCCCGTTTTTTATTCCTCTCATTTTTTCTATGGAGAGAAAAAAAAATCTATTTCCTCCTAGAGTCCATGTGGATAAAAACACGCTTCTGGTTAAACCCAAATCAGAAGCTGATAGGAAGATTTAAAAGCCTCGTTTTCACTTCGTATATATTATATTCTACTATCTTAACTGTTTTTTCTTTATCTCTCTTGTTTTTAGGGAGTTGAAGTATCAGAATTAACTGTAGCTCGCTCAAGCTTTGTTGATTTAGGATCATGGATTGCAGGAAGAATTATTTCAGATGTAGCTATATATCCTTTCGATACCGTTGTAAACAGGCTAGTTCGTTTCTATTTTGCATCTTTCCTTTTCCTGGTAATGTACCACCTATTTTTTTTTTATTTTTTTTTCCAATGACCTTTCTTATTGTAATAGTGCCTAGTGATTTTCATAAGAGGTATCTCACTATCTGCTCATTAAGACAATTTAAGGGACAAACAAGATAACTATTTTTGCAAGTTATTCAACCTGTTATTGGCAGACCAGTATTAGTAAATAAGACAAAGAATATGTTATGTCTGAAGAAGGATTGATTAAGGTGCTGAATATCTTTTTTGCCATAAAAAGAAAGTTAATAATTTGTATATTTGTAGAAAGTTGGTAAACATCCGCGGAAATATTTTCTGGTTTTAAATTACGCACTCTGTTCAAAAACTACCAACTTATTTCTGAAAATAAGCTCGCTGAAAATCACTTCATTACACAAATAATCTTGTTAATAGCACCTTCATTTCCTTCTACACACTTTTCCCAATGTCTTCTCCATGCTGAGAAGTTTTTTCTTATCCTTGGTTTCTTTTTATGGAGGGGAGGGGGCATGGTATTCCAAAGGGTTACCCTTTTAACAGCTAGTTTTATTTTTGGAAAAAAGAATTGTCTAGATTAGAAGCGGGGACAGAAGTCGAAAACTCCTGACAAATCACCACATGTATGCTTTTCTGCTCTTTTGAGATGTGTCTCGGAGAACCAGGTCGTAACAAGATACATGCAGTAATTTTTTTTACCTAGAATTTGTTAACATGAAACCACTGATAGTGCATTGTTCTCTGCATTTTGTTCAGTGTAAGGCATTGATTTGAGCTCATCAAACTATTTGCGTGGGCAGTCACCTGTCTATGCATTGTTCTCTGCATTTTGTTCAGTGTAAGGCATTGATTTGAGCTCATCAAACTATTTGCGTGGGCAGTTACCTGTCTATTCAGCCATAGATTTCAAAAGGGGGCATGTACACAACATAAAATTTTATAGGACAGTAGAAAAGCTGAAATCTTTTATGGGTCTTATTTTTATTTAAAAGAATCTAAAATACGGCATATCAAAAGTTCCAATATTCAACTATTTTTTAGAACGATTAAAAGCAAATAATGCACCAGAAGCATCGCTCTAATGTTACCTCTTATGTATTTAAAAAAAATTATTGTCGCTGGAAAGGGGCTTCTAAATGTCATACGAACCAAACAAGGGTATATAAAACAAATTGTGGCGATTTATATAACCTGCTTTGTTTTTAAAACCTTTTCTGAAGCCTTCTGAAACACTAGAGCTGGTATTAGAGCGTTGGTATTAAAGACTTTGTGGGAAGTTTATTATTATTCTTAATAGACTCTCGACCAATTTTGGGACTCCGTGATTGCTTCGATCCTGCGAGTGTTTGTTTGTTTTTTTTTGTTTTTTGTTTGTTTTTTTTTTGTTTTTTTTTTGTCTTTCACCAAGAGCATAATTTCCTTTTTAATATATATATATATATATATATATATATATATATATATATTGTATATATATATATATATATGTCTTTATATGTATTGTTTTGTCTGTTATTTTATATATATTTATGTGTCTATGTCTATATTTTATATTTTTGTTTATATCTTTTTATATGTATATATATATATATATATATATATATATATATATATATATATATATATATATATATATATATATATATAGAGAGAGAGAGAGAGAGAGAGAGAGATATATATATATATATATATATATATATATATATATATATATATATATATATATATATATATATATATATATATATATATATATATATATATATATATATATATATATATATATATATATATATATATATATATGATATGTATATATATATATATATATATATATATATATATATATATATATATATATATATATATATATATATATATATATATATATATATATATATATATATATATATATATATATATGTATATATCCCTTTGATGCCTGAATATTGAAAAAAGAGAGGAAAAAATTTTGCGCCTGTTTCTGTGCTTTATTTAAGGTCATTCCGCGACGAAAATGTCAAGAAAAAAAATTTATTGATGAAAGTGAAGAAACTACAGAATGGTTCCCACAATTAACATCCGGCAGTAACAGCACATAGTCACACATCGCCTAGCTAGTGGTAAGATAGGAAACAGTTTCTGTTTGGCTTGAAACACAAAGCCACTTAATACACTTCACCTTGGAGTGGGCTTGAACACAAGCTCGGCACCTCTGTTTGCTGTCTATCCAAGCTGGAAAGTGCTCCTGGCCGTCGAGTCTGGTGGGCGGCAACTATACTTTCTTTTCTTTTGGGATAGAGCTTTGTTGAGTGGTCTGCCTCTCTTAGATGTCGCTGAGGATGTGCCAGACAGTAAGGCGCGTGCAACGTCCGTTTTGAACTGCAGCAAGTTCATAGGTTTTTGTCCAGTAGGAAGACACCTGCGATATAGGATCCACCCATTTACAATGGAAAGGTCAAACAAGAAAAAGAAAATTCGCATGTACCACTTGTTTCTGGACTTGAAGTCAATTCTGTACAGCTCTATCAGCATATCGGCAAGATCAACGCCACCCATAAAGCAATTGTATTCCTTCACGCAGTGTGGTCTCTTCACTTCTATATGCTCTTGTTGCTTGCCATCCCACCTCTCACAGGTATCTTCAGGATCCACTGCTGCATAGGTTGATATCAAGTGAACCGGCTTATTATCATACCACTTCACCACTACAACATTCGACTGCGTTTCCACCCGCCAGTCATACGAACCTCTTCCTTGCGCTTTCATTTTGCTGTCTAGTTCCAAAGCGCAGCCTTTTAACCTGTTTACTCTAACTGTAGCCAGTGTAAGTATACCCTGGTCATTTCAGGTTTGAGCCAGGTCTAGTGACGAAAACCAGTTGTCATAAAAGAGCTTGTAGTTCATGTGGTTTGGGATTCCCCTCGCAAGTCGGAGGACAAAGTCAGCACCAACTCCTAAATCACTTGTATCAACTGATCCCTTACAAGTGTACATTTCTAAATCATACACAAATTTCACTTATTCCTGCTCTGGAGATGAACCTGTATCCCCACTTATGTAGTTTTTTGGATTGTACTGCTTCAGCAATCTTCGCTGCTTCGTCGGAACTGTTTTCTCATCAATGACCTGGAGTTCTTTCGTGTGTATCTTCATGAAGTTGGCTCGAACCTTCTCTATCAAGGGACGAACTTTATAAATCTTGTCGATAACCAGGGTCTCCCTGAGGCTTGTGTGATACATTGTCATTGAAATGCAAATACTTCTTTATCAGTTCAAATCTGTCACGTGACATAGCATCGGCTATCACGGAGTAACGAGTTTCGTTTGACCAGTAGCTGCGATAGGAGGGCATTTGCACTATTCCTGTAAACGCAAGGACTCCCAGGAAACGCTCAATGTCAGTCGAAGAAACGCCTAACTGCTTGCCATCTTTCTGAATTGCATATATATTCGTCTGATCGCGTATGTTGCTTACTACTTCATTATCGAAAAACAACCTGACATATTCCAATGGTGTCTTGCCGCTCATTTCTTGGTCGACTCGAAGCTGATCGTTCCGCAGTGTGTCTGGTGGGATAAAATCTACTTTCCTCCAAGCAATGTCTCATCGTGTCATTGGTTTGTAAGTGGGAATACTTGAGGCTTGTTGTGGTCTGATTTCTTCACCTCCATTAGCTTGAGACTCATCCTGACTGTCACAGTCGTTTGCCTTATTTCGGCTGGTTTCTATTTAAGCTTGGAGCAGTTCTTCTAAAACCTCGTCAGGAGGAACATACTGCGGATCAGATGGGTCTTCATCTTCACTTGGCAGGTCTTCCAGATCAGAAGTATCCTCTGGACAAAGAAGAAAATTCACAGCTTGTGCCAACGAAATTGGGTGTGAACATAGTTTCTTCATAATTTTAGATTAATCATCTTCCGCTGTTTTTGGTGTAGTAGATGTAGATTCGTCCATTGCAACCCTAGAAAAGACATATTGGTTGAGAAACTTAGTCTTATTAATTGTATCTACAGGAAATTTCGTAATTTAGCTACAGAAAGTTATGTATTTTACTATTGACAATGGCAACCCCAAGCTCAAGCTGTTCTGGATGAATCCTCAGAGGTACAGATCCTATTTAGCATGGTCGAACCATCAGAAATTATAAGATAGTGGCATAAAAACTGTGGTTACGGGATATCTTAGAATATCACACTCCATATACGTTCAGTCGCCTGAAAAGTTCCCATTTCTGACGGATGGTTCCTCTAGGAACCACGATTTTTAGGGCCGCTCCCTTCCCTTAATTTTCACACTATAGATGCAAACGACGCTTCATTTGAACTGTCAGACCTTCCTCTCTGCCAGGTCAGGGAAATAAAAACTCTAGAACAATTCACTACTTTGTCAATTACAAAAATACATGCCCACCTTTCTCAAAAATCCAAGGAGGCAAAAAGTACTTACTTCGACCGTGATTATCTCACCCAAAGGCAGACGATCATAAACTGTCAAAATACTGGGAATAAAGCTCGTTGACTATCACACAATGATAGCAACCCTGAGGGGCTAGCTTGTGTTGTTTTGATAATAAAAAAATTCTGAAATTTGTGGTTCCTGAGGGAACCTTCGGGTATCAAAGGGATATATATATATATATATATATATATATATATATATATATATATATATATATATATATATATATATATATATATATATATATATATATATATATATATATATATATATATATATATATATATATATATATATATATATATATATATATATATATATATATATATATATATATATATATATATATATATATATATATATATATATATATATATATATATATATATATATATATATATATATATATATATATATATATATATATATATATATATATGTATATATATATATATATATATATATATATATATATATATATATATATATATATATATATATATATATATATATATATATATATATATATATATATATATATATTGGCTTATGTCCCATCCGTCCTTGAAGGTCGTTTTGAGGCCTCTTTTTTAACCAGTTCATTGATATGCCTCCTGTAGGTGCTTCTGTTGTTGGCCAGACGGAGGAGCTGTGGCAGGTTGTAGGACGAAAAGTTTTCTCTCCTTCTCTTCGGAGGGTGACCTTTGGGGCGAGAACCGTGTACTCGTCCATAGAAGGCTATCTTCGGGAGACGAGTGCCAGCCATGCGTTGGGTATTTCCAAGCCATTTGTGTTGTTGTAGCTTTATCTTGTCCGGCATTGCAAATTTGACTTTCAGATTATGGAGAAGCTTCGAGCTGGAGATACGGGCGTGGTAGGTGATCACAGCAATGCGTCGTCGGGTTTGGTTTCAAAGGCAGCTAGGTGACACTGTTTGTCTGTTTTAAGCGTTCAGGATTCACAGGCATACATGGCGATCGGAAAAATGAGGGAGCAGAAGAGTCTCGTTTTGAGAATTGTTGTTAAGTTCTTAATCCTCCAGATGGGCATCAGAGCTTTAAAACTGGAGTTCGCAAGTGTCAGGCGTCTCTTGATGTCTTTGAGTTGGTTGTTATCAGAAGTAAGTAAGCTCCCAAGGTAGGTGAGGTCTTCTACCCACTCAATCTTATCTCCACCAAGCTGAAGGCTGAGATTTACCTGTGAATCGAGCTTGCGTGAGTAGCGCATGGCTTTCGTTTTTGAGGTGTTGATGGCCATACCAAAGGGGTTGGTAGACAAAAGAACGCTGTTAGCCTGGGATTGTAGATCTTGAAGGGACTCGGCTATTAGGTCTATGTCATCGACACATGCTAGTTTTTCTATCACCACTCCTCCTACAAGGGCGCCGGGTGGGTTGTCTGTGAGTGAAAGGGCTGCAGATAAGAAGAGATTGAACAGCTCTGGTGATAGTAGTCAACCTTGAAGCGCTCCGGTAGAGGTTTTAAAGCTCTTGATAAGTCCTTCTCTAGTCATGACGCAGCTTCTGAACTTCTTATACATGTCTTTGATTAGCGAGATCAGGTTGGATGGGATGCCAAAGTGAAGAAGGATGTGCCATAGACCTTCTCTCCATATGAGATCGAAAGCTTGTTTAAAGTCTATGAAAAGGTATTAAAATTAAAGAAGTGGTTTCTTGGCTGGCTTCGGGACAGCGGTAAGCTACTCCTCTCTGTCCCTAGCAGGGGCCGACTATCTATTACCGATAGTGCGCCCTTTTGGTGTCCTGTAAAACCAGCAATTTAACCCATTGCTGGGGGAAAGGTTTGTGACTGACGGGACTTATCCATATGCCGATGGGCCCTGCCCAGTGCACATCAGAGGGGCCATCCTCCTCCTCCATCTGAATTTATGGCCCCCAGACGAGGGTGCGCCAGCTATGTTTCAAGACCCCCAGAGACTGGGTCCCCCCTTGGTCCACGCCTCACTGCCCATGAGGTACCCTGCATATCTGCAGCGTGTTACTCTGTCCGCCACCCGGGGACGAACTGAGTGGCCTGGGAGAGGCCCCTACTGAGAAGTATGTTCTCAGTAGGTACCCAATATTGATCAGAAACGATAAGTTATCCCGTGTTTTATATTTTGCGTTTGTTTGTTTTTGTTTGAATTAAAGAAAAATAGCACTTTCGTAACATCGCTAGTGTCGATATCAGCGTCAAGAATCAAATTACTTATTGCTAATGTTATCCACCTATCTATCATTAATCTATCATTATTCCCACTGAACATGCTCTAATTTTTCTTTTTTTATTGATTCCCTGCTACTCTATCGAATACTATTTGATTTTATGCTTTTTTCATGGCATATTAACATTTAATTTAAATTTATTCATTGTTAAATTTTATTTAGTCTTTTACAATGCTTTTTTGCTGTTGTTACGAATGTCTATATTTTTTTTTTTTTTAAGGCATATACACTGAAAAACCTAAGGTAGCGACTAAAAAAAAATCAGTTGTTTTCTTCTGAATTAATTTTCAGAACATCACTATCCTCATAGAATTGCCTTTCTTTTTTTCTTTTTTTTTCAAAAATGTTATTTTCGTTTGTGTAGCCAGCGGCGGATCCAGGGGGGGGGGCCGGGGGGGCCCTCCCTAAGATTTTCTGGCGCCCTCTCAACCATCGTGAAAATGACCCTTTTTTGTTAATTATTCAAATAAGGCCGACGCTAAAAAAAAAAAAAATCGGATACATCGTCATTTTTTAATTTATTTTTATCAAATTATATAAATTTAAAATACGACCCTGCCCGAATAAGGATTATTGGGTTTATTTTTGGGACGTGCTAAACGAGCAAAACATTTTGTGAATGCTTACGAGAAACGCATGTCTTTGGGGAGTTGCGTGGGTGGTTAGATCCAACCGGCGGGAGGCTAGGCGCGAGCGACCCTGCCACTGCCTTCGGAGTATTTTTGCTCCGTGTGTTAGACCAGTTAGACGGAAACGCATTTAAAATGGGTCGGAAAAAAAATCAGGGCATGAATATAGAACAGAGAAGAAACAAAGAATGATGGCGGAAAGCCGTAAAGGATCGAGGGACATCTCTGATTATTTTGCCAAGAAAGATCAGATTAAAGGTAAGCTTTTAAAGATAGAACAATAAGGAAGGAGTGTCGTTTAAAGTGGGTATCAACACTTCTAATTTATAGCTTTAGCCCATTGTCGAATAGCTTTCCTGATAAGGCTCATTCGTCAAGCTTCATCGCGTACCAGCTGCTTTTGTTGTTATATATTGTATACGGTCCCTCTTGTACAGTGTTCTTCGTATGCAATTTGTCCGAAGCGTTTGACCTGATTTTTACCAGCCCACTCGTCTCGCCTGACGGTTATGATATTGGCTTAAAGCAGTATTTTTACCGACACACTGTGTAAGCTCTGAAATTATCTTTCAAATTCTTGCAGTTAAAGCTCTCTCTTTAGCCTTGTAAACTTCGGTGATAATTGTTTCGGGTTTCAGCTCTTGAAAAATATTTGTTAGCATATGTCGGGGATCGGTTCTTGGGGTTGCAAATTAAATTAGTGATGTTTAGGGTGGTATTTTATTTTAAAGTCCGGGTTTCCTAGAAATAGTTTTGGGGTATGAAAGTTCAAGATTGTTGGGGGAGTTTAAAGTTAATGTTGCTGATTCAGTTTATTTTCAAATTTAGTTCCAATTCTGCCTTCACCATGTTGAGAGTTAAATCTACTAAAACAAGCCATTATACAAAGTGTATATACGTTTACAATAAATGTCTTGTGCAAACTTTAAAAGAGAAACTTTTTTTGTTAGATGTTGAGACGACGGCAACTTCTGATGCCCACTCTGAGTCGACGGTCGGAATGCAGAAAAACGCATTCAGCCAGGAGAACGAACTGTCACCAACAACTCCGTCCACTTCACAGACGGCCTTCATAACAAACTTCGGCGAAACGACACACACTGATCAGCTGACTGAAGGATCAAGAAGCAGTACTCAAACCTTGGTGGTACATAGCCCAACACTGATGTCACAGTCCCTGCACCCGCAGCAGAATCAACGCGCTATTTTTTCGCCTGAAACTGACTTCACGCCGTCGAATGACTTTGGTATTGCAGTAGCGCTGAAAGAGCGAAATCAGTTGTCTTCTGGCAAAATTATGTTTTTTATGAACGAAACGTGGAAGCCGAAGAACCAATCTGATCTTCCAGTCTCGACACAAAAGAGAAAAGGTGGTGAAGTCAAGCGTCGCTTGAATACCGAACATCTTGCCCGGTATCCTTGGCTCGCAGTGAGTCGTCATCCAGACCACGAAGGCCTTTGGTGCAGTGTTTGTGTTTTTGATGAGGACCAACGAAAGCGGAGGAGGATGGTTGGCTTTATCTGGAGGCGGCGGAGGGCAAAAAATGGGAAAGTTGGTCTTGAAACCGCTAAAAGACTATTCGAAACTTACCGGGAAAGATGGTGCGCTGACAAACCATGCTGAAGCACAGTTTCACAAACACTGCCAGGAAACAGCTGCCGCGCTGCTAACAACGTTTCAGCGCGGTAGTCCAGATAAAGATATCAGGAATGCTCTGGACTGTGAAAGGGTCAAGCAAATACAGCAGAACCGTGCACTCTTGAGAAGCGTTGTTGAAACTGTCAAGCTTTGCGGGGCACAGAATATCCCCCTTCGTGGCCACCGTGATGATGGCAAACTTGATATCCCAGACTCTGATGTCATTACAGCAGTAAACGACGGGAATTTCCGCCACCTACTTCGGTATCGGATTCAGAGTGGAGACTCGCAACTTAAAAATTTACTTGAAAATGCACCGAGCAACGCCAAATATACGAGTAAACGGATCCAGAATGAACTGATTGGAACAATTGGGGAAATGATAAAAACCGAAGTAGTGAGAAAAGCAAACAAAGCAACGGTTTGGTGTCTTCTTGCGGACGAGTCAACAGACAGGCAGACCAGGGAGCTGATGGTCATTGTTTGTCGTTATGTGTGTAAAACCGAGCAGGGGTACGTGATTCGAGAAGATCCTTTTGCAGTTGTCGATGCCTTTCAAACCCTGTCAAGACTCGCTGGAGATGAGGAAAGTGACGACGGTAGAAGCATCGAAGAGAAGCTAGACGGCAAGAGCCTCGGGAAGCTGCTGTTGAGTGAGGTCAGGAAGTTTAATCTGGATTTGTCAAAGTGCGTTGGTCAAGGATACGACAAAGCTGCTAGCATGGCAAGCTTGACAAATGGTGCTGCTGCTGAAGTTAAACGCCAGTGTGAACTGGCAGATTACTTCCACTGTGTGAGCCATGCCACAAATCTCTCATGTTCAAAGATAGTTTCAGTTCCCATTCTGCACAAGGCCCAAGACGTTGTTCGAGACACAATTTCTCACTTCAGCTCAAGTGCCAAGAGAACAAGACTTCTAAAAAAGCATCTTATCGCGGACAAAGCTAAAACAGAGACACTCGTCAGTCTTTGTACCACGAGATTTGTAGAGAGACACGAAGCAATCAGCAGGTTTTGGGACTCCCTTCCGTCGATCTTTTCTGCTCTGCAGGAGATGGAAGGATGGCACGATCGAGAGGCAAGTAGCAGAGCTTATGCATTACGATCCTGCATTGAAAAATCAGATACACTCGTAGGACTGGTTTGCCTGAATTCGTTTTCGTCGATCATGAAACCTTTGGCCGAGTCACTACAACAGAAGGATGGTGACCTCGTGAGAGCCTTGTCCCTCATTAGCAGCGTGAAGGCAATGCTGGAAGATATGCGATCACATGCCGAAACCAAATTCAGACTGCTTTACGAAGATCTTCTGAAAATGGCCGAAAAGATTGATGCTACCATCAAGGTAACGCAGCCACGCATAGCTTCACATTCTACATACCGGGCAGGGGTACCCAAGATGGATCCAGAAAGTCATTATAGGATGGCGGCATTTATTCCAGCCCTGGACGCCATGCTGCTTGATTTTACGGAGCGGTTCAGCTGCGATTTTACAAATGCTGCAAAACTTTCAGCTTTGATCCCGGCTGTGGTTAATGGCAAACGCTGGGAGGACGTTCAGCCAGGGTACGAAAAGTACAAGGAGCTGCTCGTGGGTACGGAGATAGACGTTAAAACCGAGTTCGAGATTTGGAACAAGTATTGGTCTAAGGAAACCATGCAAAAACCGAAAACAGCTATTTCAGCGCTGAACAGTTGTCAGGAAAATGTATTTCCCAACATCTTTGCATTGTTGACAATTCTCGCGACGCTTCCTGTGTCAACCTGTGAAGCAGAACGAATGTTTTTAAAGGTTGACAGGACATGTTCATCAATACGAAGCACGATGACTGAAGAGAGGTTGGAGGCTCTACTACTCATGCAGACTTACATAGACGAACTGCCGAAAACAGACGATGCTATCGATATGTTCGCTCTCAGAAAAGCTCGCCGATTGAGTTTAGTTGTGTAGTGTGGTGCTGTTTTTATTTTCTTTTGCTACGTTTTACCTTTATGAGCATATTTGGCAGTGTTTTCATATAAATAAAGAGCTATCAAATTAGTCCTGTATAATCAGTTTTTGGCGCCCTGTGTCCGGCGCGGCCCCCCCCCAAGATTTTCCTCTAGATCCGCCGGTGTGTGTAGCTGTCAACAATCAAACGCTTTGTGGTAATGACCTGCAAGTGCGGAGCAACTTGGGCCAGTAGTAACCGAAACTCTAAATGTTTTTGCTTTTATAACTTTCATAAATCAAATAATATTAACATTTTGATTACGAAATATCAATATATGTATATTAAACTGACAATGCACATTCATTTCTATTTTTTTCAGTAAAGTGCAAATTATGTTCTGGCTTTGGGAAAGCATAAGGGTTTTGAGCCCAATTTATGCTCATTTCTGCTTGTCTTGAGTTTGACTCGGTTATTTATTGTAATTTCTGTTCGTTTTGGGTTTTATTTATTTATCGATGCTGATTTGTGGTAGTTTCACACTTGGTAAATTATTTGATTTTATTTTTGCTCATTTTTCGTTTAATGGAGTTCTTTACTTTTCTTTGAAAAACTTATTTTGTGGAAATTTTTTTTTTTAATTAATTTCTGTTCGTCTTATATTGACATAGTCTTTTCAGAGATAAAAAAAATAATACTTTAAATCTTTTCGTTTCATTTAAGAATTAAATAAAAAAAAACAAGTTTTTTAAACTGAAAGTAAGGAGTGACATTAAAACTTAAAATGAACAGAAATTATTGCGTGTATGAAAGGGACTGTCCCCTCCTCAACGCCTCGCTCTTTACGCTAAAGTTTTTTATTGTTTTAAAAAATAAACTTGTGATACAGAGTCAAAATTTAGCGAAAAGAGCGAGGCGTTGATGAGGGGACAGCCCCTTTCAAATACGGAATAATTTCTGTTCAATTTAAGTTTTAATGTCGCTCCTTACTTTCAGTTTAAAAAACTTGTTTTTTTTATTTAATTTTTGAAAGTTTTTGAATAAATGCAGGTTTTGATCTTGTCTCACAGTACATGAATAATTAAAACAAAATTTGCATATTAATTTACTTTTATTTGGTTAAATGGCTTTCTCGAAACTTGTTTAATTTTATTTACGAACGTTTTTATTAGTAATAAATATACGTAACTTACGAATTAACTTACGTAACGAACTTCTATATTCATATATTTTTATAACGTTTATTAGGGGGTTCGCCCCCTAGTCAATACCTTGCTCTTCAAGCGAAAGTTCGAATTTTGTTCCAATTCTTTAAAAATGACCGCTTAATCACAACGGCCGTTAATTAGAATAAATAGCTCTTATGAAAGTACTAAAAAATCTTTGGCTTAAAGAGCGAGGTATTGACTACGGGGTGAACCCAATCATATATGTAATATTTTCTGTTCGTTTGAAGTTTCGATGTTGCTGCTATTGTAGTTGAAATACTTGTTTTTTTATATTAAATTTCTGATCTTATTTTAAATAATGCTGGGAAGTCCGGCGTCCCCTTCATAGCAATGTCCCTTCCCCCATGAAAACTTCCTTCATGCCCCCAGGCATGAAGGAAGGAATGCCCCCAGGCATTCCTATATGCCCCCAGGGGATAACTTACAACCCTCGCCCTGTGGGCTGGGGGGGGGGGGGTTGTCATCCTCAAAGACCTAATTTCCAGAACTTTCTACTATGATGAACAAAATGGGTACCTGAAAATTTTAATTGGATGTGTTTGGGGGAATGGTGGGCGTGAGAGTGGGGTTAGTTACCCTCCAATCACTTTCGACTATTTTATAGGGCACTAGCCCTCTCGATTTCCAATTAAATGAGCCCCTTTTGAAGTTTTTACGACAACTCTATCATTTAAAGCCTTATATGCCCCCAGGGCATAATTTACAACCTTTGCCCTGGGGACTCTGGGGGGTTTGTCCTCCTCAAAGACCTAATTTACAGAACTTAAAACTACGTTGAATAAAATGGCTGTCTCAAAACTTTGATTGGATGTGCTTGGGGCTAGGGTGGGCGTGAGAGGGGGGGGGGCTAATTGCCCTCCAATCACTTTTGACAATTAAAAAGGGCAATTTTAATTTCCAATCAAATGAGCCCCTTTTAAAATTTCTACAACAACTTTCTATATAAACCTTATATGCCCCCAGGGCATAACTTACAACCCTTGTACTGAGGGCTCTGATGGGGTTATCATTAGGCAGTGCTAGCGCGCTGCCTAAGTAAAGAACGATGTGAGCACAATGTGTTTTTTTTTGGTTTTTCTCCATACCCGCGGACTTCGTATCGAAAGGGTTGTCGTAGAAAGTTCGAACAGGGCTCATTCGATTGGAAATTGGAGTGGCTAGTGCCTTTTTCAATAGTCGAAAGTGATTGGAGGGCAACTAGCCCCCCCCCCCACGCCCATCATTCCCCCAAATAAATCAAATCAAAATTTTGAGATAGCCATTTTGTTCAGCGTAGTTGATTTCCACATAGAAAATATCATTTTGAGGAGGCCACTCCCACACAACCCACGGGGCAAGGGTTTTAAGTTATGGCCTGTGGGCATATAAGGTTTTTATGGAAGGCGTTGTCGTTGAAACTTCAAAAATGGCTCATTCAATTAGAAATTCAAATGATTAGCTCCCTTTTTAATAGTCAAAAGTGATTGGAAGGCAACTAGCCCCCCACCCACGCCCATCATTCCCCAAAACACGTCCAGTCAAAATTTTGAGATAGCCATTTTGTTCAGCGTAGTTGATTTCCAGATAGAAAATATCTTTTTGAGGAGGACACTCCCCCACAACCCTCGGGGCAAGGGTTTTAAGTTATTCCCTGGGGGCATATAAGGTTTTTACAGAAGGTGTAGTCGTAGAAACTTCAAAAAAGGCTCATTCAATTGAAAATTCAAAGGGCTAGTGCCCGTTTTAATAGTCGAAAGTGATTGGAGGGCAACTAGCCCCCCCCCCCTCCGCGCCCATCATTCCCCCAAACACATCCTATCAAAATTTTGAGATAGCCATTTTCTTTAGCGTTGTTTAAAGTTCTGGAAATTAGGTCTTTGGGGATGACAACCCCCTCACAGCCCTCAGGACAAGGATTGTAAGTAATGCCCTGGGGGCATATAAAGTTTTTATAGTAAGCATTGTCGTAGAAACTTCAAAAAGGGCTCATTCGATTAGAAACTGAAATGGCTTGTACCCTTTTTAATAGTCGAAAGTAATTGAACGGCAACTAACACCCCTTCCAAGCCCATCATTTCCCCAAACACATCCAATCAAAATTTTGAGATAGCCATTTTGTTCCACACAGTTTAAACTTCAAGAAATTATACCTTTGAGCAGGACACTCCCCCCCCCCACAGTCTTCAGGGCAAGGATTATAAGTTATGCCCTGGGGGCATATAAGTTTGTATTGAAATATTTGTATTAGAAATTTGAAAAAGAGTTCATTCGATTGGAAATTGAAATGGCTAGTGCTCTTTTTAAAAGTCGAAAGTGATTGAAAGGCAAATAACGCCCATTTCCCACCCCACAACCACCATTTCCCCAAACCTATCGAATCAAAATTTTAGATAGTCATTTGGTTCCACGCAGTTTCAAGTTCAGGAAATTATACCTTTGAGCAGGACACTCCCCCCACAGTCTACAGGGCAAGGGTTATAAGTTATTCCCTGGGGGCATACAAGGTTTTTATTGAAATGTTTGTCGTAGAAACTTGAAAAAGGACTCATTCGATTGGAAATTCAAAGGGCTAGTGCCCTTTTTAACAGTCGAAAGTGATTGGAGGGCAGCTAACCCCCCTCTCACGCCCACTTTTTCCCCAGACACATACAATCAAAATGTTGAAATTGCCATTTTGTTCCAACACAGTTGAAAGTTTTGGAAATTAGGTCTTTAAGGATGACAACCCATCCCCCGTACAACCCTCAGGGCAAGGGTTTTAAGTTATGCCTTGGGAGCATGTAAGGTTTTTATTGAAAGCGATGTTGTAAAAACATCCAAAAGGGCTCATTCAATTAAAAATTGAAAGGGCTATTGCCCTTTTAATAGTCCAAAGTGATTGAAGGCAACTAACCACCCTCTCACGCCCACCATTTCCCCAAGATCATCCAATAAAACATTTTATATAGGCTTATCCATTTTGTTCAACATAGTTGACAGTTCTGTAAAGAAGGTCTTTTAGGATGATAGCCCCCTAAGAGCTTTCAGTGCATAGGTTTTATGTTATGTCCAAGGGACATGTAAGTCTTTTATAGAAAGTTACAGCAGAAGCTTCAAAGAGGGCTCATTCGTTTGGAAATTGAAATTGTCCTTTTTAATAGTCGAAAGTGAGTGGAGAGTAATTGACCCCCCTCTCACACCCACCATGATCTTAAGCACATCCAATAGAAATTTTGAGATAACCCTTTTTTTTAACGCAGTTAAAAGTTCTGGAAATTACGTACTCAATGAAGACAATCCCCCCGGAGTCCCCAGGGCAAACGGTTTAAGCTATTCTCTAGGGGTAGAAAAGGTTTTTAATAAAATTGTTGTCGTAAAAACTTCAAAAGGGGCTCATTCAATTGGAAATTGAGAGGGCTAGTGCCATTTTTAATAGTTGAAAGTGATTGGACGGTAACTAACCCCCCTCTCACGCCCACCATTCACCCAACCACATCCAATCAAAATTATAAGATAGCCATTTTGTTCAACGTAGTAAAAAGTTCTGGAAATTAATTCTGTGTGGATGACAATCCCCCCCAGCCCTCAGGGCGAGGGTTGTAAGTTATCCCCTGGGGGCATATAAGGTTTTTATTGAGAGTGTTGTCGTAGAAATTTTAAAAAGGCTCATTTGATTGGAAATTGAAAGGGCTAGTGCCTTTTTTAATAGTTGAAAGTGATTGGAGAAAGACTAACGCCTGTAGCGATGGAAGTTATTTGTGGCTGTATAAATGTGGCTATAAAGGGAAAAGACTGGGCTTAATTGGCAATAAATATTGACCGCGTCAAAGGCAATATTATGCCCAAAGATCGTGAACTTACACCTTATAAGTTCTCCGATAGCGCCGCTTATAGCGCTAAAGATTGTGCCACAAGCCTCGAGCCACAGCAATGGGGAGTGAAGTATTTTTATGACCGCGCCGCCCTAAATTATTGAGAGAAATTAAAATGTGTAGAAATATAGATGTGACCTCTTTCCTTGAGCTATCTGAAGATCAGATTCCCTGGGAACGTCCTTGGAGATTTGCGAACTAATTACTTGTTATCAGACTAGATGCAGACATATAAAATGAAATAAACACAGGTAAAAAACAATAGATTTTATTGAGACTTACATGTTTAGGTGCACAGCAATGGATCACTTCAAATGACGGCAATAATAACCAAGTCTGTACAATGACTGCATAATAACTTGAATCGCAATGCCTGGATGCCAATATAATTCTGCTCTAAATGATCCTGAATCTGATTTACGAATATCTCCCTAAAGCACTTTAACCCCACTATCAAACCTAGTTTTTTGTCCTTTGTTCGATAAAGTGGCTCACAATTGGCTCAAGGGGCCCGAAGACGCGAACTCTTCGTCCAATAAATTGTTGTAAATATTTTTGATGATTCAAACGTTCGCACTGATCTTATCATTTAAACTTCCTTAGAAATATTGTGCGTAGTATCTTTTTTTATTGCCCACTGTCTTAGCGAAATTCAAAGCTTGGATAGCGCCGTTCTTTGTCTGAGGCTAACAGCAGTTTTTTCTCTTTTTCGATTAAGAACTTTTCATTTTTGAAACTAGATTTACTTAACTGTAGGAAGTCGGAACTATCTTTAGAAAGAAGGAACTTTATTTTGGTATTTTAAATACATCGCATTTTACTCACGGTACATATTACCCTTCCCATCAATTAATGACGTCCCGTCTTTAGTATTTGGTTGCCTTTTGTATTTTAAAATGTTCGCAATTTATTAACTATTTCTTCTACATAATTATTTTATGTTTATCTTATGGCTTAATCAGCAATGCTAAAAGTTCTCTCTATTACACTTCTTGTTTTATTCTACATTCCTATCAGAAATTCTTCAACCGGACTAAGATTATTCATGAGTCCAGCGTAGTTAATATAATAAAGATTTTTTTTTCTACATCTTACACTGATTATTTTTACATTTCAAACAAGGTTGAGGCTATTCAACCTTTACATAAGATTTTTTTTGAATTCAGTTTTTACAAGGCTTTTTTTTGCTGTCTATATGGCACTCTTCTTTCTATTTACGCTACATTAAATGAATAGCATGCCAACGTAAAACATAGCTCTATCCGGACATCTAACAGTACATACAAAAACGAATTAAAACACAAAGCATTGAGTTTACCATGTTCACTGGTAACCTTAACATATTTTCACTGGGGATGTTTGCTATGCAACGTTAATGATAGGATATTGAGATTTTTGAGTTATCAAAGTTATTAAGAAGTAACATATGTAAATTTACATCTATTTCATCACCTTCGAGTCTTTAGTGTACTCAATCCTTCTGTTGTAAATTATTGTCCTTCACTTTTTTCGTCTTGGCAAAAAATTTTAAAGCACTTACGTTATGGTTTCTTCATGGGACAGTTCAAGCACGATTGTGTTCACACGACAAGATTTCTCTGATTGTCAAATGGAAAATGATGCTTCTAACTACAGGTGTGGGAATATGCTATCAGAGTTCATTCTCACCTGCTTTTTGATAGTTCATAGGGTGCCTTCTCTTTAAGGGGTTGAACATTGGGAGTGCGTTTATTTTCTTCTCAGCATATCATTTTTGGGATATTTTGAGGCACATAGAGAATGTATTCTCGCATAAAATTGTTCATTTTTGTCTCTTATAAAATTGTTAGCTCATGGCTTGCGTCTATTAACCTTTGCGGTGACTCCTAGGTTAATCATGGGGGAATTGCAGTTTGGGTTTGGAACAGGTCGACATCAAACTATAGTGACTCCTTCAACATATTGTCTTTAACTTGTGGGAGGGGTTTATTGTCACTGAGGGGTTGGTCACTGGGGTTAATTTTTGGTTTCCAGGTCCATTGTTCATAAATTATCTCGTAACATATATGGGATAACAGAGATATGAATTTTCCACACAGAGGGGATAGGATGGGTTCCGAGTGATGGTCGAAAGGGATTTGATGCGTCTTGTGACACATAAATTGTTTTTGGGGTCATCAAGTATCATAACTATACGATCATATGGTATATGGGTCCATAATGATTATCAAAGGCGATATTTATGTACTTATATCTTGTACTGGTCGATAGGGTCCTCAGACTTTATGTGATTATATAGTTCGATGATGCTCTGGATACAGAGATACAACTACAATGCTACCTGATACGTAATGTGGTTTATGGTAAATGAAACAATGATCAAAGGTAACTCTTGTTTCCGTAGACGAAGCTGGGATGAAAATTGCCTGTTGTTTATGGTGAGTAGTCTTTGTTGCTTTAGGTATGATGAAAGAAGATGCTACTAGGTTGTATCTGCACTGGGCAACTCATTGTAATGCTCGATATCCAATATGTCAGTCCACTTCCTGTAAAAATAACGAGGCAGAATCACACGTTCTTTAAAGTAAATACTCATAAATAAAAGTTCAAATAGGGATAAAATCCTTTTAATAGACAGTGTTTTTTATAACAGTGATAGAAATTCACAAAAATACCATATATTTCGGTCACATATACAGTGACCGTCATCAGTAGTTTTACTACTGATGACGGTCACTGTATATGTGACCGAAATATATCGTATTTTTGTGAATTTCTATCACTGTTATAAAAAACACTGTCTATTAAAAGGATTTTATCCCTATTTGAACTTTTATTTATCGTCATGGAAAGGCAGTGTGGTCTCCGAAATTATCTACGTAAATACTCATAGTACAAATAAGTCACGTATCGATTGGGTACATGAATTTTACGCTATGAGACAGGGTTAAATAAATACACTAATATTAGTACACAAAACGAAATTTTTATCATGTTGGTGGAAATATATTTGTAAAGTTCCCATTGGGAAATTCAATACATAGAAGTTTCTTCTAAGTTGTTATAGCCTAAAGACGATATAAAAGATTAATTCTTTAACTTTATGTTTTCTAATGTACACTACTACATACACTTTATTTTAACTTCTTTCAACATTTAGCTAATTTTACATTAGATTTAAAATAATCATTTAAACGGAGTTTGTGCTAAATGATTAATTTTTGAGGTCTCATTTTGCAACATGTTTCATGCCTGCATTGTTCACGCATGTCCGTGTTGTTTAAAAACGCATGTTGCAGCGTCATAACCACACGGTTTTTCGTAAAGATCCTCACAATGAGGGAACAAGACATAGCAAGGACGAGTGAAGACCTCCATACTCACTGGCTTTCTAACGTCTTCCCTTTTTCTTGGCTTAGACGTTCTCATGGGGTTTCGGTTTTAACCTCTGCATTTCAGCCGTTTCCCCGTGTTCTTCTCTTGTTTTTCGCCTTCGTAGTCTCCAAATTTTTCCGTAATTACAAGTCAATAGGGTTCTTATGGTCAGGGAAGTTGCGAATACGAAACATATGGTCAATAGTATGTTCCACCAGAAATTGGTTGAGAATAATCCGTATCTATTATCCACACACGTAAATCTCTGGTCTTAATTTGTAAATAGGGTAATCTGGGCATCTAATGCTTCTCTTATCTATGTATGTTTTTTTGTCTCTTTCTTCTTTCCTATTGTTTACCTTTTCGAGTTTTTAACATCTTTATCTCCTATATTGGGAATAGTATACGATAGGTTAATTGCCTTGAAGTTGGTTATTTTGGGACTGATTATCTCTGTGCTCGTGGTAATTAACGGCGTTCGGACAGTTGACTCTTTGGTTACGAGTCGACACCCGTGTTTTATGGTTATCGTACCCACATTTTGTAACAGTAATTTTGTTTTGTAACTTGGGTCTATTCTTTCTGTATTATTATAACAAGACAAAGTTCCAACAGTTTCTCTTGGAACAGAGATCATGATAACATTCATAAATATGAACAGGATCCAAGGGAATGGAATTCATTATCCTTAACATTTTAAAAGCCCAAAGGCAAGCAAGTACTAATGACGGGACGTCATTAATTGATGGGAAGGGTAATATGTACCGTGAGTAAAATGCGATGTATTTAAAATACCAAAATAAAGTTCCTTCTTTCTAAATATAATTCCGACTTACTATAATTAAGTTAAATCTAGTTTCAAAAATGAAAAGTCATTAATCACCAAAGAAAAAAACCGCAGTTAGCCTCAGACAAAGAACGGCGCTATCCAAGCTTTGGATTTCGCTAAGACAATGAGCAATAAAAAGGTGCTACGCACAATTTTTCTAAGGAAGTTTAAATGATAAGAACCGTGTGAACGTTTGAATCATCAGAAATATTTAAAACAATTTATTGGACGAAGGGTTCGCATCCTTGGGCCACTTGAGCCAATTGTGAGCCAGTTCTTATAGCGCAGGAAAAAAAAACTACGTTTGATAGTGGGGTAAAAGTGATTTTTGAAAATATTCGTAAATCGGAATCAGGACCATTCAGATAGAATTTTTTCGCCATTCAAGCGTGGCGATTCTTTCATTGTTGTATCTCAGTCACCGTTATTGTCATTTGAAGTGACCCATTGCTGTTCACCCAAATATGTAAGTTTCAATAAATCTATTGCTTTTTTTCCTGTGTTTATTTCATTTTATATTTCTTTATCAAGCCTAATAGCAGGTAATTAGTTTGCAAATCTCCAAGGATGTTCCCAGGGAATCTGATCTCCAGATATCTCAAGGAAAAGAGGTCACATTTATATTTCTACACATTTTATTTTCTCTCAATGATCGAGGGTGGCGCGGTCATAAAGTTACTTCACTCCCCATTGCTGTGGCACGAGGCTTGTTGGCATAATCTTTAGCGCTATAAGCGGCACTATCGGAGAAATTACAAGGTGTAAGCTCACGACCTTTGGGCATAATATTACCTTCGACGCGGTCAATATTTATTACCAATTAAGCCCAGTCCCTTTCCTTTATAGCCACACAAATAATTTCCATCGCTACACGCCTCTCACGCCCACCATTTTCTCAGACACATCCAATCAAAATTTTTAGATAGCCATTTTGTTTAACGTAGTTGAAACTACTGGAAATTAGGTCTTAGAGGATGATAACCACCCTCACAGCCCTTAGGGTAAGAGTTGTTATTTATGCCCTGGGGGCATATAAGGTGTTTATAGGAAGTGATGTCGTAGAAACTCAAAAAGGGCTCATTCGATTGGAAATCGAAAGGCTTAGTGCCCTTTTTAATAGTCGAAAGTAATTGGAAGGCTTGAAATTTTTCTAGTAAAGATCCATGTGGGTATAATGTATTATTTTGTTGTTGTTGTTGCTGTTGTTGTTTGGACCAGGGCACTTTGTATCGAAGGAGTTGTCGAAGGAACTTCGAAAAGGGCTCATTCGATTGAAAATAAGAAGGGCTGATGCCCTTTTTAATAGTCGAAAGTGATTGGAGGAAAACTAATCCCCCTACCTCGCCCACCCACCCATTTGACTTTTTGTTTAAAAACTTAATGTTGCCATAATATTAAATCAAAATGCACTGTGTTAATGCTAATTACCAATAAGACGTCTCAGCAGTATCCCAAGAACGACTGAGGGTTTTATGTTCAAACTTTTGGGGCTGCTTCTGCTCTTAAAATTTAACCCTATCAAAATAGCGTAAGTGTATCCAAGCTATCAAAGAAAGTAAACAGATTTTTTTTTGCGAATGGTATCAAGTTTTCCATTTTAGGTCAACTAGACGAGGTATGAAACTAAATTGAACACTTCTATTTGTGTCCAGATTTTTAAGAGGGCGTATGTTGTTAAAAATTGCTGAAAATTTCTCTGAATCCCGGCTTACTACTGTTACAAAGAGCATTCAGTCACAAGTTCAATCCCTTGGTCTACCTATGAAAGGTGACATAGTTGACCTTAATTTGGCAGTAAAGAACCTGATGTCAGGCTCCATCCAGGAAGACATCAACGGTCAGTACACAAATTCAAGCAATGGACTTTTTTGGTAAAATTGCAGACATTAAAAAAAACTTGCTGATCATGTTGCTGCTCAAACTGATCAACTTAAGCAGCAAGAATTAAAAAATCAACTCATTGTATTTGGATTACCTGAGGATACTACATTTGACAACCCTGAACCTAAGTTTTTGTCACTTTGCCAAGATAAGTTTCCTGGCATTAGTCTTTTGAACAGTGACATTGTGTTTGTGAAACGTATTGGAAAACGAGTTATTATTGAGTTCTGCAACCTGAGAGCACGTTTCCTGTTTCTCAAAAATAAAAAGGATCTGGTGTGGTCATTAATGAGCCTTTGACTAAACTTAGGATTACTTTACTTTCACAAGCTAAAGCTCATTGTGGCAGGAATAATGCACGGGCTGTGAATGGTTATATTTTTGTTAAAAGTGGAAGTAGGGTACTCAAAATATCATCCATTGGTGACATTAATGCCCTTCCTGTTTTGCAAGAAACTTTTGCCAGTATTGTTTCAGAATGACTAGTGCTGCTTAACATAACTCTTCTCTTTACAACAAAATTTCATCTGCTTAGTTACTTTTTTTTCTTTGGCTTGTTCTTGTTCCCTTGTCTTCATAATTATTACATGCAGTTTGTTTTTGTAACGTATTTTCCATGCTGTATTCTTCCTGTCCATACTAATTTAGCTTTATCTGTTTCACCACTTTTCCTACTATTGGATAATGAAAATGGGTGATACTCAAGATTCTTTTTGTTTCCTGGCTAAAGTTTCTCTACTAGATTCAGTGTGTTTTGATTCACCTTTTGTTTCTAGTGATGTGAAAAAAGTAGTGAAAATGATTCTCTGTTAAAATCTCTTCATCAGTCTGATTGTTGTTACCATTCTTATCAACATTACTTTGAAAAAGTGCTGCCCTCAATGTCTTCTGTTAAAAAGTTTAATGTGTTTACTTTGAATGTGCAAGGTTTAAGGTACAAATGGGACAATGTTCTGCAATATATTGGTGGTATCAACTGCCCTTATGATGTAGTAGGTCTCACAGAGACCTGGCTGTCTTCAAATGAAGATATGTCTGTGTATGACATACCAGGTTTTACTGCATACCAATCAACTAGTTCTCAAACTAAGTGCTCTGGGGGTATACCCCTTTTTGTTAGAAGTAATCTTAATGTTGTGAGACGTACAGATCTTGAGAAGATTTTTGATCTAGTCATAAATAATAGAAGTGAGTATGCTGTCATGAGATACAGTATGTTGTGACACTATTTGTTTATTTTATAAGCCTCCACCTTTCCCAATTGCGACATTTTCTGAATTAATTGATGAAATGTGCTCAGTTGATAAGCTTGCTTCAAGAAATGTTTTTATGCTTGGAGACTTTAACAGCAATTTGTTGAAAATTTGGCGTGATAATGAGTGTGACCCTTTTTTTTAATCTACTACTTCCTCTGGCCTTCTTCCTTGCATTTTCTTTCCTACTCGTGTTGATCCAATCAGATCTTCTGCAACTCTGATTGACAACATTTTTCTGTCTTCTAAAAAGGATATTAAATTTTCCTCTGGTATTATTTTCTCTGATCTTTCTGACCATTTTCCAATTTATTGTTCTGTTCCCAAATTAAAAACACTCAGCCAAGAAGATACCAGAGGTGAGTTTTATTCAAGAATTTATAGTCAGAGCAATGTTCATAACATTATGTCTGACCTTAGTGCTAGTGATTGGTGTTCAGTAATGAATTCTGAAGATGTTAATTGGGCTTCAGCCTCATTAATGAGTCGGCTGACAATACTAATTGAAAAAAAAATTCCCCTAGTAAAATCTTCTAGTAAAAATAAACCCAAGATGCCTTGGATGTCTCCTAGTCTTGTGAGATCAACAATGCAGAAGTCAGAATTTTTAAGCTGGCTTGCATAAGCCTTCATCTTGATGATTTATCAATGTATAAACATTATAAGAATGTTTTAACATCAACAATTAGACTATCTAAGAAGAGTTATTTTTTGTTGAAAATTCAGGAATGCAAAGGTAATTTACAGAAAGTTTGGAGTGTAGTTAATGAAGCTTTATCTCGTAGGAAACAATCAAAGAAACAGCCTACTGCCTTCAAGAATGCAGATAGTTCAACTATTGAAAAACCAGCTGTACTTAGTGCCTTCAACTCTTACTTTACCACCCTAACAACTGTTAAGACCCCCTCCTTTCCTAAACTATGTAAATCTTCACCAGCTGAGAGAAGTATTTTTCTAACTCCTTGTACAAGCATAGAGATCTGTGATTTTATTTCTTCTTTAAGTAGCAGTAACACAGCTGATGCACTTGGATTAACAAACCATGTGCTTAAGTCTGTTTCTTCTTATGTTATTGAACCTCTTGCCCATATTTTTAATCTATCTATTTCAAAAGGTGTATACCCCGATTCGTTTAAAATTGCAAAAGTAATCCCTCTTTTTAAGAAGGGTGACCCCAGCTTAGTGTCAAATTATAGACATATATCAATTCTCCAATTTTCTCGAAATTACTTGAAAAAGTTGTGCATAAGAGGCTTTTTTCATTCCTGTCTACTGGTGCTTCAATTGGAAGCGGTTCTGTTCTGTCTGATCACCAGTATGGCTTCCGACCTAAAATCTCTACTGCATGTGCTCTAGTTGACGTTACAGAATTCGTGCGTGTTAACATAGACAACGGTCATTGTGTTCTAGGACTATTTCTTGATTTTTGTAAAGCTTTCGACATAGTAGATCATTTTGTCTTACTGGGAAATCTGTCTCTACTTGGAGTTCGGGGAATTGCCTTTGAATGGTTTAAATCTTACCTGTCTAATAGATCTCAGTTTGTGTGTTATGATGGGAAATGTTCTGATCTAGCTTCTGTTTCCAAAGGGGTACCTCAAGGCTCAGTATTGGGACCACTCCTCTTTCTTATTTACATTAATGACCTTCCTCCATCTCCCAACCTTGATACCCACACTGTTTTATTTGCAGACGATAGCAATTTTTTGTGGTTTCTAATGATCTGCCCTCTGCTGTTGCGAAGGCTCAGCTTCTACTCAACCCTGTGCGTGATTGGTGTGAGCAGAACGGGATGCTGTTGAATAGCTCTAAGAGTAGTATTATTCATTTTCGAACCCCATACCACATGTCTGAACCTTCCCTTACAATCTTTGTTTTTTATGGTGCTGATATAATTCCCCAGTGCTCTTGTGTTAAACTTCTTGGTGTGCATGTTGATTGTTTTCTTTCTTTCAAAATTCACATTTCCTATACACATTCTATAATTTCTCGTCAAGTGTCTATGCTTCATCGTGCCAATCAATTTCTTCCTCCCGATGCAATGCTTTCTCTTTACTATGCATTTGTCCTTCCTTATCTTTCTTATTGCTGCACTGTATGGGGCAATACTAACTATTCTTCCCTTCGGGAAGAATAGTTCGGGAAGAGCGGTGAAGGCGGCGGTGAAACAGAACCTAAAACTAGCTCATCGAGCCTTCAATTTCTTGCTTCCTCCAAACATCTTATCCTACTTTGATCTAGCAATAACACGTAAGTGCCAGACTTTGCTTCGGAGCTCTGTTCACCAATTTCGGCTGCCTAAAAGGGTATCCTCAGCAGCTCAGAGATCACCAATTTATAGAGCAATTGCTCTTAGGAACTCTATTCCCAGTGAACTTTCTCTTATCAAAAACTCCTCTTCCCTTTGCAGAAAAATATTCTCTAAGGCTTGAAGTAATTTCGTTTTTTTTCTTTATTTCTTTATTAATTTTGCTTTATCTATTTTTTACGCTTTACTTTATATAGTTTTTTTTCTTTTCTCCTCTCTTATTATGTTGAATGAGATTCGAACCCCGGTGTTTAATAATATTATTAATGGTTTGGAATTTTAACAAATTACAGGACATTTTCAGTTTGGATAAAATTAAGTCAAAGGTTATTGTGAAGCAGTTGTTTAATTTTTTGTTTTTGTTGATTTTTCTCGCATTGTGTTTATATTTTTGAGTTTTCCTTCCCTGATTTGTTTTGTGTGGATTTTATGATTGATACGAGGTCCTCTACAAGCTAGCGCTTAAGTGTATTTATGTATTTATTGTAATATTTAATAAATTGAATTGGGAGTAAACGCTGGCTACTAGAATGATCATGATACCTTTAGACTAATCATATTTCAAACAGTGAGTGGTACAAAAATGTGATTCTATACCGGTATAGAAAAACCAAGAGTTTTACTATAAAAAAACAATGGTTACTATTTTAGTAGTATTTTTACTAATTACTATTAAATTTACTATTCAATTTAAGCCATTAATTTGTAACTCATTTAGAACTATTTGTTCATTAATTATTAATTATTTATTGATTTATTAAAAAATCAATATTTTTAATTCACAAATTCTGGTATCTTGACTAACTTCCCTTTCAGGTTTAAGCTAAAAGTTAAGTTTCATTATTATGAAAGAAAAGCAAGCAAAATTCCTAATAGAATAAGACCTTATAGGATACAACCAATGGAATAGACACAGGATGATCATTATAGAATTAAGCAAAATTAGAATCTTACCCCTTAACTAGGATTATGTTTTAAAAATTAAGGAAAAGAATAAAAACAAATTAGACTTAGGTTTTTAGCTTGACGATGTATGAGCAAAAACCAAGACCAAATTGACTCCTGGCTGGGCACGATGCTGTATATATATAAAACTTGCTTTGTTTATTAATTCCAAAATGCGGTAAGCTTTATCAAGCTTGTCGCACTATTGCTAAGGCATAAGAATGCCCTTGAGAGTATTTACTCTACACCCTAAATCGGGTTCCGATTTCGGTCTCCTTTAGATAGATAAATAATGACCAATATTGAGTTAATCTAAGATCTAAGAATTGAACTAAATTCTGAATTGATTCTAAACAAGTTTCATAGCAGTTCTTAAAGACAAAACAAAAATAAGAAATTATTTTTCTTTGATTAGTTATTAGGCCTACACTTCTATTTTCTTCCTACTCTGGTCTAAATTCCAGGGGGTCCATGAGCCCCCCTCCTGAGGGCGCCATCTAATTGTCTCCGTATACAGATAACTATAAACCGGTTAGTGAGTGAACTTGCAGATCCAGATTCTCTAGTGTGTTTTGGATAATACGTAAGTACCTTTTTCAAAAGACCTTCGTATTTAGCAAGTAATGGGTCCGGGAAGGGGGGGGGGGGGAGGTACTAACAAACTTTACAAAACGCATCAACAATTTTTATGGTTTTTTTTGTTCTTTTTTAGCCAGACAATTATTTGGGCGTTGGGGGTTTGTCTAACATGGTAAAGCACCCTTCTGGATTCCGCCTTGGACAGAACATAATTTTATCAACCAAAAGCTCGCACCTTCATCTATAGAGTCCGTTTTGTTTGCGCTCAGAAATAAACCTTTCCACAATTTCTCGGATGCCTTTGAAATATGCGATAATCTTTAAGAATAAGTATAATTTGTTGTCCTCAAACTTGAAAAAAGTATTAGGCTACCCGTTATTAAATAATGTGACTGTTTTATTTTTAAAATGACGAAACTCATTTCAGTCAGAGTAAATTTAATCAGAAAATAATTTCACTCCGAATTACCAAAGTATTTCCTAGCTCAGTTTAAAACAATTTATAATTCTTCTTGAAAACGACGGCGAAACCGAGAATCTGTGGGACAGTCTATTGTTTTAGAAAACCTTAATAGGACAGTGGCTTAGGGTAAACTGACCGGGAACCACACGCTATAATCGGTCCTAAGTTATATAATACAGCTCCTCTATAAGAAATGTGTGTTTGGGAATAGTGTATAACTGGGAGAGGGTTAGTCATTTAATTGTGACCTAAAAGTAATTTTGTGTGTCTTGACTCCCCCTCCCCCTTTTCTTGGAAAAGTCTTGCCTTGTGAACTAGTTACGCATGTGAAGAGGGAGAGAAGCTTCAAAGACACGCCCTTTCCCAGTTTTCCCCCAAAATTTCTTATCATTTCAAATTAACTACCCTATTTCAAATGTCCCCCTCCCCTTTCAAAAGTTCTACTTACACGCCTGGTTTGCCCCTATGTAAAGGTTACGGTTGTGTTGGCTGGGAATTGCATATTTGCGAAAAATGTATTATGTTAAGGTTCAACTTCAAGTCTTTTTTAAAGGCACATTCACAGTGAGTTTTTTCTAGTACTAACCCTAAATTGGGCCAATCGAATTTTTCGTAGAATTTTGAGGTTGACCGAAAAATTCTGATTGGTTCGAATTAACGCTAGCTAAATTCTGCTATTAGTAAGATCTCAATTTCATTGGGAATTTGTCTTTAAAGGCTCACTAAATTTGATACCTAAATAATCAACTATAAGCAGGGGTGTCTTTTTTTTTTTGGGGGGGGGGACAAGGGGGGAGTAACCCCTCAAATAATTTGGAAAAGAAATTATTATATAGCCCATGCCCCTTGACTATCTGGACCCCTCTTGCCCCCCCCCCCCCAATAAAAATGCTGGAAATTCGCTCCTGTATGTTTCTTATACCATAACGCTCTTTTCTTTTTATTCAATTTCATCAAACAGTTCGTGGTAACGAACTCAATGGTAATGGTAACCCGGCTCAATGGTAACCGAAACTCTAAAAAACGGAATTTTGATTCCAATAAATAGCCTACATCAAAAGAATCAGATTTTAATGCTGATTTCAAATATATAAAGTTTAGTCTTACCCATCAAAAGTTACGCGCCTGAGAAAATTTGGCTGATTTTCGAAAAAAGGGGAAAAGACCCCCTAAAAGTTATAGAACATTAATAAAAATAACACCATCATATTCAGCGTATAAGATAACCCTACTGGAGAGGTTTCGAGCACCTATCTACAAAAATGTGGAATTTTGCATTTTTTGCCATAAGAAAGATCCCGGATGCGTGTTTTTTTTTTTTTTTTTTTGTTTTTTTTTTTCCAGGGGTGACCGTATTTACTAATTGGTCCTAGAATATTGTGGGAGGGCTCATTGGAACGGAAATTAAAACTTCTAGGGCCCTTTTAAGTGACCAAAAAAATGGAGGGCAACTAGGCCCTCTCCCACGCTCATTTTTTCCCAAAGTCACCTGATCAAAATTTTGAGATAGCCATTTTGTCTAGCATGGTCAAAAATATGATAACTATGTCTTTTAGGATGACTTAATCCCGCTAAGTCCCCGGGGGGAGGGCTGAAAGTTATGAACTTTACCCAATGTTAACATATAGTATTGGTTATTGGGAAGTATACAGACGTTTTCAGGGAGGGATTTTTTCTGGTAGGGGGGGGGGGGAGTTGGGTCGGGGGTTATATGGAAGGATGTTTCGATGAATGAAGTTTTCCTGGGGGAAAGGACATTGCTATGAAGGGGGTGCCGGATTTCCCATCATTAATAAAGATCAGAAATTAAATAAAAAAAAAGTTTTTTCAACTGAAAGTAAGGAGCAACATCAAAACTTAAAACGAACAGAAAATATTACGTATATGATTGGGTTCACCCCCCTAGTCAATACTTATCTTTTTAGTACTTTCTAAAAGCGAAAGGTGTCTTAATACTTTCATAAGAGCTATTTATTCTAATTAACGGCCTGTGTGATTACGGGGTCATTTTTAAAGAATTAGAACGAAATTCGAACCTTAGCGTAAAGGGCAAGGTATTGGCTAGGGGTGAACCTCCTAATATACGTATTAAAAATCTATGAATATAGAAGTTCGTTACGTAAGTTAATTCATAAGTTAATGTATATTTATTACTAATAAAAACGTTCTTAAATAAAATTAAACAAGTTTCGAGAAAGCCATTTAACCAAATAAAAGTAAAATTAATATGCAAATTTTGTTTTAATTATTCATGTACGGTGAGCCAATATCAAAACCGTCATTAATTCAAAAACGTTCAAAAATTAAATAAAAACAAGTTTTTTTAACTGAAAGTAAGGAACGACGTTAAAACTTAAAACGAACAGAAATTATTCCGTATATGAAAGGGGCTGTCCCCTCCTCAAAGTCTCGCTCTTTAAGCTAAAGTTTTACTTTATCAAAACTCTATTTTTTTAATAAATACAAAACTTTAGCGTAAAGAGAGAGGCATTGAGGAAGGGACGACCCCTTTCATATACGGAATAATTTCTGTTCGTTTTAAGTTTTAACGGCATTACTTACTTTCAGTTAGAAAAAACTTCTTTGTATTCAATTTCATCTTCCTTAAAAGTCAATCCCACGACGTCGACGAATGTTTATTAGTAATTGTAAATAATAATGCAGCTACTTTTCATTATTCAAAAACGGTCTACGGAAAATATTGTAGACAATTACACTCATACTTTTTTGAAATACAAAAGTATTCTATTTGCTTTGTGCTAAGGATTGTAATTTATGCTTCGTTCTTCGTGATAGGTCATTAAAAGTATAAATACAAAAGGATTAATTAGATTACACAGCATAGTGCTTAGGGTTCTCAGCGAAATCTTGGTGGTCATCCAAATTTATGTAATTACAAAACAGGCTATTTCATTAAGCACAATGTGTGCAATTAAGGTACATCTTGTAATCACTAGAACTAATTAAGGGACCTATTATGACTTCAACTGCTTCTTTTGCTTATTACAGAAGGAGAATTGTATTGACTTATTTTCTTTATCGGAATTTTCCATGCCTTCAAGGGAGCCAATTGGGGGGTTAAAATTTTGCCCTCCCCCTCCTCTACATTTTGGAAAGTATCTCTTTTTTGGTA
>NC_142806.1:28779139-28891272 GCF_049724085.1 Artemia sp. Qi Xiang Cuo
ACTTACTGAGAATTTTTTCATAATTTCATGAATTAAATTTCTACATCGTATATCTAAGTCGTGTAAACAATAAAAAAGGTGTTACTTAATTAGAATTTTATCATAATTTCTTGAACGAAATGTCTTTGTTTATCCAGCAGGTGAATTCAAGAAAGAATTTTCTACTTACTTGTAATTTTTTTTCATAATTTCTTGAATAAAATTTCCGTATTGCATATCCAAGAGTTGACTTCAAGAAAGAAATTGTTACTTACTGAGAATTTTTTAATAATTTCTTGAATCAAATTTATACATCATTTAGATAAGTGAAAATTTTTTGTGATAAAGAGAAAAAAAAGTTACTTACTTGCGATTTTTTCATAATTTCTTGAATGAAGTATCTGTACTGTATATCAAAGAGGTGGAATTAATAAAGAGTTTTTTTCTTACTTACAAATATTTTCATAATTTCTTGAATGAAATTTCCGTATATTGTGTATCCACGAGATGACTTCAAGAAAGAAATTGTTACTTACTGAGAATTTTTTTCATAATTTATTGAATCAAATTTCTAAATCATGTATCTAAGTCATGTAAACAATAAAGAGTTTGTTACTTACTTAGAATTTTGTCATAATTTCTTGAACAAAATGTCTGTTTATCAAGCAGGTGAATTAAAGAAAGAATTAGCCACTTACTTACAATTTTTTCATAATTTCTTTAATGACAATTTCTGTATTGTGTATCCATGAGGTGAGTTCAAGAAGAAATTTGTTACTTACTTACTTACAATTTGTTTCATTGTTTCTTAACTGAGGTTTCGGCATTGTGTATCCAAGAGGCGACTTCAGTACTTATTTCTTTAATTGCCTAAAATATAAATATTATAAAGAAAAAATATGGGTTCAATATTAAATATATTTTTTTCTTGAATGTTTTAAAATATTTTTTTTTTGAGAAAAAAAAAAAACAACAACAAATGGTTAAATAAAATTATCAATTCTATTTCACTATTAAAAATACCCAAACGCGGGTCCCATGATATAGGAGAGTTTTTAAAATTTCGTATGGATTTATCACGATCAGGTATTTTCTTAGGTATCCACTGTGTGAAGAAACTAGCCTCGTCTTCAGGATGGTGATAGCCCCCTTCACATTTAGGACACTTAAACGCTTCTAGATTGAAAAATGGAATCCTAGGGTCACACTTTTGAATTAAAACTTTATCTGTAGGTACAGTGCCCTTTACGTAGAGCGCTTCAACTCCGAAAAAGCTGCGAATTTCACTGACTTCCTCCTGGACATTTCTCAGTTCCTGACCAGTATTATTAAGGGAAGTAATCACTCTATCGCAAATTTGCAGTCTGTTTATATAGCGTAATGTAGTACTAGACAAGCTTTTATCATACTCAAACAGATTATAGTTCACTAACCAATGATAACAGTCAATTTCTTTGAGATCCATAGACAATAATAAAAAAGTACATTCGAATATAACACCGCAAGATGATTTTTTAAAACTGATAAATTCGGTGTCATACAGTCCTATCATATTGAAGGATATTAATGTAGTTGTTAAGCAGAGAAATACTTCATCAAACTTTTATACCTTCGCTCAAGGTTGAACGGAGTTATGACTAGTGAGATGATCCTTAAAACCATCTGAATTCATTGTGGGGAGGAGTCATAAAACTCCTGGAAGTCATTGCGGGGGGGGGGGGGTATTTAAAAAAAGGTAAATGATAAATTCTTTTTAATAATTTCCTATAATCATGGAAGTTATTAATGTAGTTTTTAAGTAAAAAAATACTTCATCCTCCTAGAAGTATTTAAGCTAAATAGTTTTCTCTGCCTCGCACAGAAAGTTCTGAAAAACAAAATAGCCTTATTTATAGTGAAGCGTTTCTTAGACGTATGATTACACAAATATTCAACACGTACCATTTTTCAACATCATCCACAAAACTCAATTCCTCCTAGACTTATTTAAACTAAATACTTACCCCCGCCTCCAAGAGAAAGATCAGAAAGACGCAATAGACTTATTTTTACTCGAATGTGTACCCTAATATTTAACAAGTACCATTTTTCCACACCAGCAACAAAACTCAATTCCTCCTAGAATTATTTAAACTAAATAGTTATCCCTGCCTCGCACAGAAAGTTCATAAAGACACAAGAGCCTTATTTATAGTGAAGAGTGTCATATCCGTATGTTTACCCAATGATTAAACCATTCCAATTTTTCAACCCCATCCACAAAACTCAATTCCTCCTAGAATTATTTAAACTAAATACTTACCCCCGCCTCCAACAGAAAGTTCAGAAAGACGCAATAGCCTTATTTATAGTCGAATGTTTACCCGAATATTTAACAAGTACCATTTTTCCACACCAGCCACAAAACTCAATTCCTCCTAGAATTATTTAAACTAAATAGTAATCCAAGCCTCGCGCAGAAAGTTCAGAAAGACAAAATATCCTAATTTATAGTGAAGCGGTTCTTAGCCGTATGTTTACCCAAATATTCAACACGTACCATTTTTCAACACCATCCACAAAACTCAAGTCATCCTAGAAATATTTAAACTAAATACTTACCCCTGCCTCCAACCGAAATTTCAGAAAGACGCAATAGCCTTATATGATAAACAAAAAATTTGCAAAAATAACATCAAATAATCTACCAATCATGACACTGCCACAAATCATCGTATATAAATGACTGACAAAATCCCTTAAACATAAGTACTAGGTTTTCTTTCTCATGATACAACTAGTAACAGGTCACTGTCTAGTAAATATATTAAAGTAGCTAATTGTTACTAAAGTAAAAAAAACCATGATCATTTGTAAACTATGTTTTTTTTTTCAAATATATTTATTTTTAGTGATAAGATGATTCAAGATACATAACTATAAATCTTTTTAATTCATAGTAGGTATTCTTTCATTGACATCCCTGTACAACTAAACCCCCCATGCAAGTGAACCCTCGTGCTCCTGACCCCTCAGGCAACTCGACCCTGTGTAACTACCCCTCCGTGTAACTGTCCCCTCCCCCCCGCCCCCCCCCTTTAACTGAAATCTCATGCAACTCAACCTTCCATGCAACCTATCTTCCTCAAAACACTTTTCAGTCATTTCCCGTTAAATTGACAATACGCTCCAAAACATCACTTGCGTATTATACAGTACACTCTCATCCCATCTCCTCCACATCGCAAATCTCCCCCCCCGTTCAACTGAATCCCTCCATGTAAGTGAACCCCTGTATAACCGAAACCCTGTACAACTGAACCCCCATGCAACTGAACCCTCGTGCTACTGAACCCTCATCCAATTCGACCCCCTTTAACTAAAGCTCCGTGTAACTGTACTCGCCCCCCTTTAACTGAACTCTCATGCACCTCAACCCTCCATGCAACCCATCACCCTCAAAACACTTTTCAGTCATTTCTCGTTTAATTGACAATAAGCTCCACCACACCACTTGTGTATTATACGGTACACTATCATCCCATCTCCTCCAAATCACAAATCCCATTGCCCTCTTTTTTGCAAAGGTTAATCAAACATTTCCGATTGTAAAAGTATTAAAAAAAATTTCCATTCACTAATTACCCCTTTTTTGCAAATGCTCGCATAACCCATTACCCCTTTTTTTGCAAAAGGTTAATCAAACATCTCCGATTGTAAAAGCATTAAGAAATTTTCCAATTACTAATTACCCTTTTTTTTTATTCAAATCCTAATCGCAAATCAAGTTATTCTCTGTGGTTTTTGTTTAAAACTAAAAAAGGACACTGAGCTTTTGAAGTTAAGCTTAACTATTGAAAGTGCGTTAGTATGTGGCAAATAGTATGATGACCTTCAAAAATTAACAGAAAAAAAGGAAGAACCTTAAAGTCCCAGAAATGGAACCTTGGTATATACTCGTATACTACAATTAAGTGGCGTGTAAAATTTAGTATAGGCAAGAGGTCGTTCTTTATTATACAGGAAAAAACATACGGATTTTTCTTCTTTGAAATAGTAAGAGACGAGCCTCAAGCAATCAAGTACCTAACTATGTCCAATGTATGCAGTGGTATGTTATTCTAATGATCGTCTTTTAATGTAAACAGCCATGATACTTATGGGAATTACATAATCCCTATTTATATTTTAGTTAACATGGGCTAGGTGTCGTTCTTTAATGTAACGAACTGTTTGACAACCCAGATTATGTAAGGCCTGATTACAAACAGGAAAAAGCCTACGGCTTTTTCGTCTTTGGAGTAGCAAGAGACAATTTTCAAAAAATCAGGCAGCGAACTAAGTCCAATGTATCCAATCGTTTGTTCTCCTAATGATCGCCTTTTAATATAAACCCGTATTGCTACGAACTGTATGATTTGATACTGGGTAATCATTTTTGTCACTATACGTGATATACACATAGTTATCCGAGGCAGCTTGGCAGAGAGATCTAAGGCGTTGGTTTTAGCCACCCGTATCTTTCGAAGTGTGGGTTCAAATCCCAACGCTGCCAGTATTTCATACCAAAGCAAACAAAGTACTTGTTTTAGTCTTAAATTTATAATCTTACTTTAGTTACTATGGGCTGAAGTTCGTTCTTTACTGTAATAATATATCCTATATGGTCTAGAGGTTGGGATAGCTTTCACCCAGTATTCTTGAGTTCAATTTCTGTATGAGAAATTTTTACTTATGATGATTTCTTAAGGAAAATAATTAAAATTTCTTAATTTAATAAAAATAATTCGTTTTAATTACAAAATGTTTTTAACCCCATTAATTTCCTTTAAAATGAGTCATTGAACAACTCTCTACAATTTTCCAGTGCTATGCTATCTGTTGAATTACTAACCTGTACTATAATTAAGTGGCGTATAAAATTTAGTATAGGCAAGAGGTCGTTCTTTATTATAGGACCGGCAACTGTGGAACAGTTTACAGATGTAATGGGAAATCTTATACATCACTGTGAATATATGGAGGCATAATTGTCCTTTACTTAGTTTCAGCTTAAATTCGATGATCGAACCTTTATGTAATACTAAATACATCCAACGACTATGACGTCATTGATCAATATTGTATATAAAAAATTAAGTTTTTCGTAAAAAATAATAAATTAAAAAAAAAATTAAGTACAAATAGCACTAGATCTAGAGATTTCCTTTAAAATGAGCCATTGAACAACTCTCTACGATGTTCCAGTGCCAAGCTATCTCTGGAAATAAAAGAAAGAAAGAAAAAAATATCCCGTTTGGTGAGAATAACGTGGTTGAAGTCAATTTTCTTGATTTTCAAGCCAATATATTTTCTTTGTTATTCAAGCCAAAGTGCGGTAAGTTTCCTTAATAGGAGTTTCGGATAAGGCGGTTCTAATGGTGTACTTTTTGTTTTGATCTGACTCCTTTTTTAGGAGTTATGGGTTTTTATATTTCTTAACATTGGACGTGATCGTCTCTTACTAGGTTGCTAGCTACCGCTGCAACCGGGATACTTGAGTTACTATGGACTACAGTTTGTTCCTTAATAAAATAATGATAGTTCTCTAGCCCTTGTGAAAAAATGTAACCTCGTACGACGTCATATTCACACAGACCTCTTTTCTTTTTCATGTTGCATCAGTTACTATGAGATAGACTTCGTTCCTTACTGTAATTATGTAATAATTTATTTTAACATTTTAGTTACTTTAGGCTAGAGTTTGTTCGTTATCATAATTACAATGGAATAGAGATCATTCTTTACTATAATTTCTTTTCCCCGCTGCATCAGTTACTATGAGATAGACTTTGGTCCTTACTGTAATGCTATAAATTTGATACTGGGTAATCATTTTTGTCAATATATGTAATATTCACATAGTTGTCTTAGGCAGCTTTGCCGAGCGTACTAAGGCATTGGTTTAAGCCAACAGTATCTTCCAAGGCGTCAGTTCAAATCCCAATGCTGCCAGTATTTCATACAAAAGTAAACAAATTACTAATTTGAGTCTTAAATTATAATTTTATTTTACTTACTATGGGCTGAACTTCGTTCTTTACTGTTAGCCATTTATCCGGGTTGCAGCGGTAGCTAGCAACCTAGTAAGAGACGATCACGTCCAATGTTAAGAAATATAAAAACCCATAGTTCCTAAAAAGGAGTCAGATCAAAACAAAAAGTACACCATTAGAACCGCCTTGTCCGAAACCCCTACATAGTAAACTTTATGTCCCTTGGCTTGAACAGCAAGGGAAATATATTGGATTGAAAATCAATAAAAGTGGCAGCTACTACAACATTCTGCCTAAACGGGATATTTTGTTTTTCTTGTATCCAGAGATTGCTTGGCACTGGAACATCGTAGATAGTTGTTCAATAGCTCATTTTAAAGGAAATCTCTAGATCTAGCGCCTTTTGCACTTGATTTTTTTTTAATTAATTTTTTTTACGAAAAACTTAATTTTTTATATACAATTTTGATCAATGACGTCATAGTCGCTGGATGTAGTTAGTATTACATAAAGGTTCGATCATCGAATTTAAGCTGAAACTAAGTAAAGGACAATTATGCCTCCATATATTCACAGTGATGTATAAGATTTCCCATTACATCTGTAAACTGTTCCACAGTTACCGGTTCATACCTTGGAAGCTTTTCACTAAACATGCAACATTTCTTTTGGATATTACTATGAAGTTTTGCGAAAGCATCTCTAGCTGACTTTTCAACAAAATCTATTCTTTCAGAGATAATTTTAATCTTTAATTTTGAATATTTTTCGTAATCCCGGTAAAACATTCGTAAAATTTTTCTCAATTTACAAAGATCAGCCTGTGCGTTCTTTGCATTATAATAAAGAAAGAACTTTTTATAATAAAGAACGAACACTTGCTCATAGTAACTGAAATATTAATTATAAGTAGTAGCTCTAGCCTTTGTGGCAGTATTATCATCGGTAAACTTTTCTAGAGTATGGTGCAATAATTGACTTACTTACATGCTTTATCCTCTGAAATTCGTCTCTTACTACTCAAACTAAGAAAAAGCCGTAGGCTTTTTCCTGTTTGTAATAATTTCAATCCAGGTCCGGGTTGCAGCGGTAGCTAGCAACCTAGTAAGAGACGATCACGTCCAATGTTAAGAAATTAAAAACCCATAGCTCCTAAAAAAGGAGTCAGATCAAAACAAAAAGTACACCATTAGCTAGACCAAAAAACCTAGTAAGAGCCGATCACGTCCAATGTTAAGAAATAAAAAAAACCATAGCTCCTAAAAAAGGAGTCAGATCAAAACAAAAAGTACACCATTAGAACCGCCTTGTCCGAAAACCCTGTATAGGAAACTTTCTTTCATTTGGCTTGAACAGCAAGCGAAATATATTGGCTTGAAAATAAAGAAAATTGACTTTAACCACGTTATTCACCACAAACGGGATATTTTTTTTCTTTTGTTTCCAGAGATAGCTTGGCACTGGAACATCGTAGAGAGTTGTTCATCCGGGTTGCAGCGGTAGCTAGCAACCTAGTAAGAGACGATCACGTCCAATGTTAAGAAATATATAAACCCATAGTTCCTAAAAAAGGAGTCAGACCGAAACAAAAAGTACACCATTAGAACCGCCTTGTCCGAAACCCCTGTATAGTAAACTATCCGTCCCTTGGCTTGAACAGCAAGGGAAATATATTGGCTTGAAAATCAAGAAAAGTGGCAGCTACTACAACATTCTGCCTAAACGGATATTTTTTTTTCTTTGTACCAGAGATAGCTTGGCACTGGAACATCGTAGATAGTTGTTCTATAGCTCATTTTAAAGGAAATCTCTAGATCTAGCGCCTTTTGCACCTAATTTTTTTTAAATTAATTGTTTTTTACGAAAAACTTAATTTTTTATATACAATATTGATCAATGACGTCATAGTCGCTGGATGTACTTAGTATAATTAACAAGACCAATTTCTTATTATCATGTAATATATGTATTTTATATATTATAAGTTTTCGATAGTACAATGGTAAGAAAATCCATTTGTCAAGCAAGAGAAAGGGGTTCGATTCCCCGTCGGAGAACTTTTAATATATATAGTTTGAAGCAATATCTTTTAAATTTAAAATACAAAAAATAAACCCGTTTTAGTTACGTCCTAGCTAAAATAATGAAAATTATATGAATGAAGCACAGGGTTCAGTTTCTTTGGGCTTGAGTTCGTTCTTTACTATAAAAAAAAGATACCGTTTAGCCAGAATGCTGTAGTAGCTGCCACTTTTCTTGATTTTCAAGCCAATATATATCCCTTGCTGTTCTACCCAAGGGAGAGAAAGTTTCCTAAACAGGTATTTTGGACAAGGCGGTTCTAATGGTGTACTTGTTTTGATCTGACTCTTTTCTTAGGAGTTATGGGTTTTTATATTTCTCAACATTGGACGTGATCGTCTCTTACTAGGTTGCTAGCTACCTGCTGCAACCCAGCTCTCTTGCTAGGTTGCTAGCTACCGCTGCAACCCGGATTATTTAATAGCTTTAGTGACTGCACTGAGAAAAAAATAAAATGAAAACCTCTTGTCGAAAGATAAACGTGTATAAATATTGCATTCACTTATTACGTCATATATGGCTATACGAGAAAAATCAATCCCTTTGTACCTTTTCAACATATTGTAAACAGTACCCTTTTCAATGAGATTATAATAACTTTATATTCATTCTTTATTATAATCAAGCCAATATATTTTCTTTGTTATTCAAGCCAAAGGACCGTAAGTTTGCTGTATAGAAGTTTTGGACAAGGCGGTTCTAATAGTGTACTTTTTGTTTTGATCGGAATCTATTTTTAGGAGTTATGGGTTATTTTAGTTTTTGCTATGGGGCGTGATCGTCTCTTACTAGGTTGCTAGCTACCGCTGCAACCCGGATGCTAGCTACCGCTGCAACCCGGATGATTACAAACAGGAAAAAGCCTAAGTATTTTCTTTTTTGAAATAGAAAGAGACGAGCTTCAAACCATCAGGTAGATAACTAAATCGAATTTATAAAATGATTTGTTATTCCAAATTTATCCGCTTTTAATGTAATCCCTTTACTGAAATGCTTACTGTATTACAACCAGAAAAAGCCGAAGGCTTTTCATTAATTGGAATAGTAAGAGACGACCTGGCTACAACCTACGATTATGACATCCTTGATCAATTTTTAATATGAAATTATAATCTTACTTTAGTTACTATGGGCTGGAAGTTTGTTCTTTACTGTACAACCTGGAAAAACAGGAAAAAGCCTATGGCTTTTTCTCTATTCGAATAGTAAGAGACGACCTGGCTACAAACTACGATTATGCCATCATTGATCAAGCTTTAACATTAATATTTGGAATAGTAACTAGCTACCGCTGCAACCCGAATGAATCTTTTTACAGGAGTTATGGGTTACTTTAGTTTTTACTATGGGATGTGATCGTCTCTTACTAGGTTGCTTCCTATCGCTGCAACCCGGATATTTTTCCCATGCTGTTGCCAAAATGACAGAAAGTTTCCTATACAGGAGTTTTGGACAAGGCGGTTCTAATGGTGTAGCCTATTTTTTGTTTTGATCTGATTCTATTTTTAGGAGTTTATAATATTTCTTAACATTGGACGTGGTCGTCTCTTACTAGGTTGTTAGCTACCACTGCAACCCGGATCTTATTATGGGACTTCATCGTCTCTTACTAGGTTGCAAGATACCACTACAACCCAGATCCAGTTAGTATGGGCTTGAGTTCGTTCTTAGTTATACTACTGCTGCAACCCGGATTCCAGTTACTATGCGCTATCGTTCGTCCTTTAATGTAATCAAGCCAATATATTTCCCTTGCTGTTCAAGCCAAGGGACAGAAAGTTTCCTATACAGGGGTTTCGGACAAGGCGGTTCTAATGGTGTACTTTTTGTTTTGATCTGACTCCTTTTTTAGGAGCTATGGGTTTTTATATTTCTTAACATTGGACGTGATCGTCTCTTACTAGGTTGCTAGCTACCGCTGCAACCCGGATGCAGTTTACATAATAACAGTAGTGATGCATGAAATTAAACTATTTTATTGGAAACTTTCAGGAATTGCTCTAGTTTCAATTCACCAATCATATTTTTAAAAGCCGTAGACTTTTTCCTGTTTGTAATTTTGTTAAGTTATGTATAAGGAATAGCCCAAGGCATATATTAACTAATTCTTAGTATGTGACGTGTTCATCTCTTACTAGGCTGCTAGCTACCATTGCTAGTCGTAATTTTGTGAAAACGATGAAAAATTTAAAGTTTTCTTGTATAGAAGCTTATTTCAAATGGCTAATATATCGAAAATCTACTAAATGAAAAATTATTCCTATTTATTTTAATAATGGTTTACAACAATTCAAAAAACTGAAGATTAAATTTCAAATTTTTTGAGCCTTAGTTGAATTTTAGTTGTTATTTGTGGTTTGATACACCAGATCATTAAAGAATTTTTTTTGAAATTGCAAGACGTGTAAGCGCTGCGTAGCAAAATTCGATCATCACTCCCCTTGGTTTGGAAATTGTATAGGGGCCAAAAATCATTTTCACTATGTAGTGTTTCTTGCAGTGTATGTAGTGGTGGGAGCTTTGTATTTGTATGCCTGTACTTCATACTGGGTAGGAGGATGCAATGCAACGGTTTACAATACTTTAAAATGGAATGGTTTTATCTCTTTAATATGGAGATACGTACTTTACGGGTTGCAAACCAAAAAAAGTTTGGTTCCAGGATACAATAATAACTTTGAACTGAGATGAAAAACTTTTTCTTCCAGGAGACAAAAAGTAAAACTAATTATAAAATTTTCATGTATTTTTGTTGTTTAAATTAAGAAATTACTATTACTGATTAGGCATCATAAATATTTTTGCAGTTTACACAATAATTTTAGCGATTAAGCCAAAAAGAAAATTTTGGTTCCAGGAGTTTCAGTTACTATTGAGAAAAGTAGCTATTATTACTATAGAGTTCATTACCATGAACTGTTTGATTGCTTCAAAATTCAAATATCTTTGAAAAGACTGCAGTATGAAAATACATCAAAAATGCAATTTTTTTTGACAAAATTGATTCTACTTAAAAAACTATTTTATTTTTAATTACAAAAGGCACTAGATGTTGCAATTTCCTTTAAAATGAGCTATTATACAGCTCTTTATGATTTTCCAGTGCCCAGCGAGCTGAGGAGGAAAATCAAGCGGAAAGAAAAAAATATCCCGTTTGTGGAGAATAACGTGGTAAATGCCAATTTTCTTGATTTTCAAGCCAATATATTTTCTTTGTTATTCAAGCCAAAGGGCGGTAAGTTTCCTTTATAGAGGTTTCGGACAAAGCGGTTCTAATGGTGTACTTTTTGTTTTGATCTGACTCTGTTTTAGGAGTTGGGGGGTTTTATATTTCTTAACATTGGAGGTGATCGTCTCTTAATAGGTTGCTAGCTAAAAAGAAAACAAGAAAAAAATATCCCGTTTAGGCAGAATGTTGTAGTAGCTGCCACTTTTCTTGATTTTCAAGCCAATATATTTCCCTTGCTGTTCAAGCCAAGGGACTGAAAGTTTCCTATACAGGGGTTTCCGACAAGGCGGTTCTAATGGTGTTCTTTTGAATTTGATCTGACTCCTTTTTTAGGAACTATGGGTTTTTATATTTCTTAATATTGGACGTGATCGTCTCTTACTAGGTTGATAGCTACCGCTGCAACCCGGATTCCAGTTACTATGTGCTATAGCTCATCCTTTAATGTAAAATACAAACAGGAAAAAGCCTACGGCTTTTTATTCTTTGAAATACTAAGAGACAAACCTCAAACAATGAAGTAGCTAACTAATTCCAACGTATGCAATTGCTTATTATTCCAAGGATCGTCTTTTAATGTAACCTGGCTACAAACTATGATTGTGATATCATTGATCAATCTTTAACATTAAATGTTCTTTACTGTAATGGTTTGCTCTTTTCTAGGTTTCAGCCATCTCTACAGCCATGATACTGATTGAAATTACATAATCCCTATTTATGTTTCAGTTAACATGGGCTAGGTGTTGTTCTTTATTGTAATCAATTTAAAATTTAAAAAAGAAACTTGTTTATTTACATTCTAGCTAAAATAATGAAGATAATATGAATGAACCACAGTGTTCAGTTTCTTTGGACTTGAGTTCGTTTTTTAAGTATAAATACAAACAGGAAAAAGGCTACGGCTTTTTCTTCTTTTAAACAGTAAGAGACGAAACTCAAATAATCAAGTAGCTAACTAAGTCCAATGTATGGAATGGTTTGTTATTTCAGTGATTTACTAAACTATACTATAGTTAAGTTGCCTATATAATTTAGTATAGGCAAGAGGTCGTTCTTTATTATAATTATTGCACCTTACTGTACTTATGATGATTTCTTAAGGAACATAATTAAAATTTCTTAATGTAATAAAAATAATTTGTTTTAATTACAAGAGGTTTTTAACCCCATTAATTCCTTTAAAATGAGCCATTGAACTCTACGATGTTCCAGTGCCAAGCTATCTGTTGAATTACTAACCTATACTATAATTAAGTAGCGCATAAAATTTAGTATAGGCAAAAGGTCGTTCTTTATTATAACTTTTAATGTAATTGTTTATTTACATTCTAGCTAAAATAATTAAGATAATATGAATGAACCAGAGTGTTCAGTTTCTTTGGACTTGAGTTCGTTTTTTAACTATAAATACAAACAGGAAAAAGCCTACGGCTTTTTCCTCTTTTAAATAGTAAGAGACGAAACTCAAACAATCAAGTAGCTAACTAAGTCCAATGTATGGAATGGTTTGTTATTTCAGTGATCGTCTTTTAATGTAAAAATATAAATACTGTAATCTTAACTATAGTGAAGTTGCGTATGCAAGTTAGTATAGGGAAGAGTTTGATCTTTATTATACGTAAAAAAACTGATTCTATTTTAAAAATAATTTGTTTTAATTACAAAAGGTTATTAACCCCATTAATTTTCTTTAAAATGAGCCATTGAACAAGTCTCTACGATATCCCAGTGCCAAGCTATTTGTGGAAATACTAACCTATACTATAATTAAGTGGCGTATAAAATTTAGTATAGGCAAGAGGTCGTTCTTTATTATAAAAGCCAAGGGACAGAAATTTTACTATGCAGGGGTTTCGGACAAGGCAGTTCTAATGGTGTACTTTTTGTTTTGATCTGACTATTTTTTTAGGAACTAGGGGTTTTTATATTTCTTAACATTGGAGGTGATCGTCTCTTACTAGGCTGCTAGCGACCGCTGCAACCCTGATATTCAAATGATCGTCCTTTAATGCAATTTCATGCTATATTATTACAAAGAGGAAAAAACCTACAGTTTTTTCTTCTTTGAAATAGTAAGAGACTAGCCTCAAGCAATCAAGTAGCTAACTAAGTCGAATGTATGCAGTAGTATGTTATTCCAATAATCGTCTTTTAATGTAAACAGCCATGATACTGATGAGAATTACATAATCCCTATTTATGTTTCAGTTAACATGGGCTAGGTGTCGTTCTTTACTATAAAACTTTTTCTTCCAGGAGACAAAAAGCAAAATTAATTTTTGAATTTTCATGTATTTTTGTTGTTTAAATTAAAAAATTACTATTACTGATTAGGCATCATAAATATTTTTGCAGTTTACATAATAATTTTAGCGATTAAGCCAAAAAAGAAAATTTTGGTTCCAGGAGTTTCGGTTACTATTGAGACAAGTAGCTATTATTACTATAGAGTTCATTACCATGAACTGTTTTATTGCTTCAAAATTCAAATATCTTTGAAAAGACTGCAGTATGAAAACACATCAAAAATGCAGTTTTTTTGACAAAATTGATTCTACTTTAAAAAGTATTTTATTTTTAATTACAAAAGTGACTAGATGTTGCAATTGCCTTTAAAATGAGCTATTATACAACTCTCTATGATTTTACAGTGCCCAGCTAGCTGAGCAGGAAAAAAAGCGGAAAGAAAAAAATATCCCGTTTGTGGAGAATAACGTAGTAAAAGTCTATTTTCTTGATTTTCAAGCCAATATATTTTCTTTGTTATTCAAGCCAAAGGGCGGTAAGTTTCTTTTATAGAGGATTCGGACAAGGCGGTTCTAATGGTATACTTTTTGTTTTGATCTGACTCTTTTTTTTAGGAGTTGGGGGGTTTTATATTTCTTTACATTGGAGGTGATCGTTTCTTACTAGGATGCTAGCTACCGCTGCAACCCGGATTTGAAAAGACTGCAGCATGAAAATACATCAAAAATGCAATTTTTTTGACAAAATTGATTCTACTTTAAAAAGTATTTTATTTTTAATTAAAAAAGTGACTAGATGTTGCAATTTCCTTTAAAATGAGCTATTATACAGCTCTCTATGATTTTCCAGTGCCCAGCTAGCTGAGGAGAAAAATCAAGCGGACAGAAAAAAATATCCCGTTTGTGGAGAATAACGTGGTAAAAGTCTATTTTCTTGATTTTCAAGCCAATATATTATCTTTGTTATTCAAGCCAAAGGGCGGTAAGTTTCCTTTATAGGGGTTTCGGACAAGGCGGTTCTAATGGTGTACTTTTGTTTTGATCTGACTCTTTTTTTAGGAGTTGGGGGGTTTTATATTTCTTAACATTGGAGGTGATCGTCTCTTACTAGGTTGCTAGCTACCGCTGCAACCCGGATAATAACGCTGTTTGTCACTATCAATTTTTGCATCTCGATACGCCTGGTCGGTTGAATACCTTTGCTTTTCTCTTTTCAAGATACTATCTCTGTTGTCTGTGTAGTACTGTTTTTTTAACTTGCGTGCAGCTTGCTTTGATCTAACCATTATGTAATTCACGAATGAGACCATTTACATCTTTGTCGTTCTTAAGTAGTAATTATGACGTCACGGCGTAATGATTTTATTTCATGGCGTCATGGCGCAATGATATTATTTCATGACGTCTTCAGAAACCACAACATAATATCGTGTTTTTCTATTCACGTCATAGCTCTAATATAAAACTATGACGAAATTCATTATTTATCTAGTAAGGTTTCAGACAAGACAAGGCGTGGGTTCAAATCTTACCGCTGGTATACGATTATGTTTGAAAGACTGCAGTGTGAAAAGACATCAAAAATGCAGTTTCTGGTGGAAAAATTTATCCTGTTTTAAAATAATTTATTTTAGTTACTATAGATTTTTAACCCAATTAATTTCCTTTAATATGAGCTATTGAACAACCCTCTACGATGTTCCAGTGCCAAGCTATCTGTGGAAAAGAAGAAAAAATAAAAAATATCCCGTTTAGGCAAAATGTTGTAGTAGCTGCCACTTTTCTTGATTTTCAAGCCAATATATTTCCCTTGGTGTTCAAGCCAAGGGACTGAAAGTTTCCTATACAGGGGTTTCGGACAAGGCGGTTCTAATGGTGTACTTTTTGATCTGACTCCTCTGTTAGGAACTATGGGTTTTTATATTTCTTAACATTGGACGTGATCGTCTCTTACTAGGTTGCTAGCTACCGCTGTAACCCGGATCTTTACTGTAAATGTAACTACACCTGGCACCACCATATATCAGTTAGTATGGGAGAGAGGTCGTTCTTTACTGTAAAAAATAGTTACTATGTGCCGTGGTTTGTTCTTTACTAGGTTTCAGCTATATCCGATGAAATTTAGGCTATAAGAGATCATAAAACAATTAATTAGCTTTCTATATATATCTAATATGGTTTAGTGGTTTAGGGTAGCTGGCTTTCAATTAATTGTCTTGGGTTTGAAACCCGGTATGGGAATTATTTTTAAACAAAATTAGATGAAATTAATTAGGTAATTTGACTTGACATAGTAGGTAACTAAGGGCAAGAGTTCGTTCTTTACTATAACAACCAGGATGACGTCAGTTACAACTTGGAATTCGTTTTATGCTATATCATTACAAACAGGAAAAAGCCTACGGCTTTTTCTTCTTTGAAATAGTAAGAGACGAACCACAAGTAACTACCCCTGGAACCACCATATATCAGTTACTATGCATGAGCGATCGTTCTTTACTGTAAATGCTAGCTACCGCTGCAACCCGAATATCTAAATATAAAAACTTTAATATAAATTAATATAGGCAAAAGGTCGTTCTTTATTCTAAATATCCTTCACATTCAATTTCTGCTGTTGCAATACTGTGTCAAAATGTGCATTCCTATCCAAGGTAGTAGATTCCATGACACTAGAATGAGAACAGGAGTTTTTCTCATCTGACAGGCTTTTTAATATTTTTTTGCGATATAAGGACAGATCTTGTTTAATTTTCTTTAGTTTCTTTATTATATTTTTTTTAGGACTTATGAATTTTTATATTTCTTAACATTGGACGTGATCGTCTCTTACTAGGTTGCTAGCTACCGCTGTACCCCGGATTTTCTTTACTCGAAAAATAATTTAGAAACACCATCTATGATAAGTTATATCGGTCCTTTATGTAATACCGCTGTAACCTTGATAACAAACAGGAAACTGTTACAAACAGGAAAAAGCCTACGGCTTTTTTCTTCTTTGAAATAGTAAGAGACGAGCCTCAAACGATCAAGTAGCTAAATAAGTCCAATGCATGCAATAACTTTTTATTCCAATGATCGTCTTTTAATGTAACAAAATAGCGCTAGATCTAGAGATTTTCTTTAAAATGAGCCATTGAACAACTCTCTACGATGTTCCAGTGCCAAGCTATCTGTGGAAAAGAAAGAAAGAAAAAAATATCCCGTTTGTGGAGAATAACGTGGTAAAATTCAATTTCCTTAATTTTCAAGTCAATATATTTTCTTTGTTATTCAAGCCAAAGGGCGGTAAGTTTTCAATTTAGGGGTTTCGGACAAAGTGTCTCCAAAGCTGTACTTTTTGTTTTGGCCTGACTCTTTTTTTAGGAGTTGGGGGTTTTTATATTTCCTAACAATGGACATGATCGTCTCTTACTAGGTTGCTAGCTACCGCTGCAACCCGGATTTTTAGGAGTTATGGGTTTTTATATTTCTTAACATTGGACGTGATCGTCTCTTACTAGGTTGATAGCTACCGCTGCAACCCTGATTGCTAGCTACCGCTGCAACTCGGAAACCATTTATAATTAACCAGACCGATTCCTTATTTAATTTTTTTAGTTTATTGACGAATTTATTATCATGTTTTATATTTAATTTGTTTCTTACAAGTCTCTTATGGTACAATGTAAGCATACACACTTGTCATATGGGAGAACGGGGTTTGATTCCCCGTCGGTGAGAACTTTTAAAATATTAATGTAAAGCAGTGTCTTTTGAATTTTAAATTTAAAGAAGAAACTCGGTTAGTTACCCCCAAGCTAAAATAATAAAGATTATATAAATGAACTAAAGTGTTCAGTTTTTCTGGACTTGAGTTTATTTTTTACTGTAAAATCTTTGAAAACTTTATTTGTAGAAACAATTTTTTCATTAATATCTGTTCGTTTTATATTGACATAGTCTTTTCAGGAAAAAAGAAAGTAACAGTTTAAATCTTTTTGGTTTTTTGAAGATTTTATAGTTTGGTCTGTTTTAAGATTTTATAGTTTGGTCTGCTATTTGTATGCTGGAGAAAAAAATTCAGCAAGTTTTAACAACATACAACCTTTTAAAATTCTTGACACAAATAGTAGTGTTTAATTTAGTTTCATACCTTATCTAGATGACCTGAAATGTAAAAATTGATACCATTCGCAAAAAAATCTGTTTACTTTCTTTGATAGCTTGGATACACTTATGATATTTTGATTTGGTTAAATTTTAAGAGCAGAAGTAGACCCAAAAGTTTGAACAAAATACCCTCAGTCGCTCTTGGGATACTGCTGAGATGTTTTATTGGGAAATTACATTAACAGACTGCATTTTGATTTAATCTTAAGGCAATATTTAGTTTTTAATAAATAAAAAGAGCCGAACTTCATACAATCTAGTATATGACTAAATCGAATGTATGCAATGATTTTTTATTCCAATGATCGTCTTTTAATGTAACTACCGCTGCAACCCGGATTGCTAGCTGCCGCTGCAACACGGATGAACTCTATCGGTCCTTTATGTATATACATTACTAACCTATACTATAATTAAGTGGTCTATAAAATTTAGTATAGGCAAGAGTTCGTTCTTTATTATAATAATAAACTGATTACAAACAGGAAAAAGCCTACGGCTTTTTCTTCTTTGAAATAGTAAGAGACGAATCTCAAACCATCAAGTAGCTAACTAATTCCAATGTATGCAATTGTTTGTTATTTCAATGATCGTCTTTTAATGTAAAATGAAACAGTATTGACAAACACCATTTATGATGAACTATATTGGTCCTTTATGTAACTTACTATGGGCTATAATTCGCTCTTTAATATAATTTATGTAACTTAGGTAATTCCAATTTATAATTAACTATACCGAAACTTTGTATAATCACTTACTATGGGCTATAATTCGCTCTTTAATATAAACTTACTATGGGCTATAATTCGCTCTTTAATATAACTATGTCGATCGTTTATGTAAATTCAGATTGAAACAAGAAGCACTCTTTTAGAACCGCCTTGTCAGAAACATCTATATATCAAAATTACCAACACTTTGCTTGAAATATAAAAAACAACGTATTGACAAACACCATTTATGATGATCTATATCGGTCCTTTATGTAATTCGCATGATGTGGTGCCATCATGTGTACCAGGGACATATGAACCATTTCCAGGAGACAGAGCCAAGTTCGGTCTCCTGGTTTTATGCATTAATCATCATCATTTTCACTGTTGCTGTCGTCATTTCTTTCATTTGGGGATTATTATTGTCGTCCCTTTACTGTATTTATATTATATTGGTGTATTTATATTGGAATAATAAGAGACGAAGTGGCTACAACATAAGATTATGACATCATTGATCTATTTTTAACATGCAATTATAATCTTATTTTAGTTACTATTGGCTGAAAGTTTGTTCTTTACTGTAACTTTGCTTCTACCAGTGTCATTGTCGAATAATGTGTTAGAAATCTCACAATATAGTCTGTTCGAGTTTCCAGCATAAGCCAGTTTCTTCTTAGTCAGTTGAACTGATTTATCAGTTCTCTTTCAGTTTCCATTATAAAATAGAGCATAATCTCATCTATAGTTTCCAGCATGATCTTCTAGTATTCTTCCCAAAAGTTTGCAACTATTAATAATGCATGTGAAATTTCAGAATAAGTTCTTACAGGTTTCCAAACCACATTTCCTTTGAATTAAATATCTTTTATCTTCCTTCTCTCTTTCTATTTGGGCCATATATTGATGGCGCTTTTCCTGAATAAAATCGGACTGTGATTTGGTTTTGTCACACCAAACTAACCTGAGAAGGTCGGCTTGTTCAGGAAGGTCAGTCTTTGTAAGTTCCCAGACCGGAGTATGATTTTCAAAGGATCCTCGGCAAATTATTTTGCTGTTTGAAGGTGATTTCCCAATATCCTCTTTGAAAACATCTTTTGATCTGAACCAACACCTATACTTTGTTATTTGTTGTGTCTGATTTGTTGTTTCTTCTTTGACCCAATAATAGATGTTTATGCCTCCTAAATGGAAGCACCCAGTTGGATAGTGGGACCCATACTGGTACAGAAATGTTTCTGCATCGTTCCTTGTGCGTATATACCAGTTAGTATAGGCAAGAGTTCGTTCCTTATTATATTTTATTTAATATCAGCTAGCGTTCGTTCTATATTATAAATACCTCAACAATTACTATGGGATTGAGTTCGTTCTTTAATATAAAAAAAAAGTACAAATGGCACTAGATCTAGAGATTTCTTTTAAAATGAGCCATTGAACAATTCTCTACGATTTTCCAATGCCAAGCTATCGGTGGAAAAGAATCTTTAATATTAATTATAATGTTTTTTTAGTTACTATGGGTTGGAAGTTTGTTCTTTCCTGTAAATATTTAAAATTAGCATACAAATTCGATTCTTTGGATGTATCTATTGTATCTATTGATATTGATAAAATTCTGTTTTTTAGAGTTACTATACAGTTCGTTACCACGAATTGTTTGAAAATTTTTCTCAAAAATTATTTTTCCTATTTTTCAAGCCACGGTGGTCTAAGTTTCCTCAACAGATGTTTATTGGTAATGATGATGACACACAGGAAAAAGCCTGCGGCTTTTTCTTCTTTGAAATAGTAAGAGACGAACCTCAAACAATCAAGTAGCTAATTAAGTCCAATGTATGCTTTAATTTGCTATTCCAATGATCGTCTTTTAGTGTCAAATAGCTAACTAAGTCCAATGTATGCAATGGTTTGTTATTCCAATGATCGTCTTTTAATGTAATTTTACTATAAAACCACTCCACACACCTATACACATCTTTCAGTTAGCATGGCGTTCTTTGTATTTCAATTAATATAGGCTATAGTTCGTTCTTTAATATTACTAGGTTGCTAGCTACTGCTGCAACCCAAATTATAAGAGGCAGCCTGGCCGAGTGGTCCAAGGCACTGGTGTTAGCCACCAGTCTCTTCGGAGGCGTGGGTTCAAATCTTACCGCTGGTATACGATTTTGTTTGAAAGACTGCAGTGTGAAAAGACATCAAAAATGCAGTTTTTGGTGGAAAAATTTATTCTCTTTTAGAAATAATTTATTTTAGTTACTATAGATTTTTAACCCAATTAATTTCCTTCAAAATGAGAAATTGAACAACTATCTACGATGTTCCAGTGCCAAGCTATCTGTGGAAAAGAAAGAAAATAAAAAAATATCCCGTTTAGGAAGAATGTTGTAGTAGCTGCACTTTTCTTGATTTTCATGCCAATATATTTCCCTTGCTGTTCAAGCCAAGGGACAGAAAGTTTACTATACAGGGGTTTCGGACAAGGCGGTTCTAATGGTGTACTTTTTGTTTTGATCTGACTCCTTTTTTAGGAACTATGAGTTTTTATATTTCTTAACATTGGACGTGATCGCCTCTTACTAGGTTGCTAGCTACCGCTGCAACCCGGATTATGATGATTTCTTAAGGAACATATATTTCTTAATGTAATAAAAATTAAATGGACGTGATCGTTTCTTACTAGGTTGCTAGCTACCGCTGCAACCCGGAAAAAAATCACATATATTTAGTTATGAGAGGCAGATTGGCCGAGTGGTCAAAGGCGCTAGTGTTAGCCACCAGTCTCTTCGGATGCGTGGGTTCAAATCTTACCGCTGGTATACGATTATGATTTATGTACACAAATCAATTATCTTTGAAAGACTGCAGTATGAAAAGACATCAAAAATGCAGTTTTTAATTGAAAAGTTTATTCTCTCTTAGAAATAATTTATTTTAGTTACAAAAGATTTTTAACCCCATTTATTTCCTTTAAAATGAGCCATTGAACAACTTTCTACGATGTTCCAGTGCCAAGCTATCTCTGGAAAACAAGAAAGAAAGAAAACAAATATCCCGTTTAGGCAGAATGTTGTAGTGGCTGCCACTTTTCTTGATTTTCAAGCCAATATATTTCCCTTGCTGTTCAAGCCAAATGACAGAAAGTTTACTATACAGGGGTTTCGGACAAGGCGGTTCTAATGGTGTACTTTTTGTTTTGATCTGACTCCTTTGTTAGGAGCTACGGGTTTTTATATTTCTTAACATTGGACGTGATCGTCTCTTACTAGGTTACTAGCTACCGCTGCAACCCGAATTTTCAAGCCAATATATTTCCCTTGCTATTCAAGCCAAATGACAGAAAGTTTCCTATACAGGGGTTTCGGCCACGGCGGTTCTAATGGTGTACTCTTTGTTTTGATCTGGCTTTTTTTAATATTATGGGTTTTTATATTTCTTAACATTGGACGTCATCGTCTATTACTAGGTTGCTAGCTACCGCTGCAACCCGGATAATTGACAAACACCATTTATGATGAGCTATATCGGTCCTTTATGTAAAAATCGTGGCCATCATTACATCAAAACCTTTCTTATTTGAAAGGGATCTTAGACTTTTCAATTGGTATTTTGTCTTTATCTGCTCGCAACTGTCACAATGCATTGTGGGGTATACATCCCTGATGTTAGCTACCTTATCAAGGCTCTCACCAAATAATTTTATTATTGTATTTTCATCCGCAGAAACTCTAATATTACTATCACCGTAGATGACGTCTTTACTATTACGACAGAGTCTACTTGACACTTCTTCTAGTTAATGACTTAGTTCCTTGTATGAGCCCTCGACTTTTAGTACATTAATATGTTGTATAATGAAACAGGTCAAGAAATGAAACAGGTCAAGACAGGAAAATGTGGAGCTAGTGCCCTTAGAGAACGCAAATAGCTCTGACATCCCTCATTTGGGCTACAGTATAACGAATGCCCATGCTTTCTTGTGTCCCTGTAATTGATTTCACAATAATCCAAGCCGCCAAGGTAGAAATTAACCATTTTGTCAGTTGAAAATTTTAATGCTATATTATTTTCAAGGATATCAAAAAGAATTTGACATAATTCAATATCCGTCGGATAGAGCTTGCAGATATCAGGGTGACATTTCCAAGTAACCTGCTGCCCAATTTTTGGTTTTGAATGTTTACTCAGATTGTTATAGGTGACTTCAGCCATCATAATTTCCTTGTCAGATCTAGTTTCAGAGCATTTTTCAATAGTTGTCTTGTACTTTTCAGGACAGTTTGTTCTACAACACAGAGCATTTTTTGCCAAATATTCAGTGGAACTAAAAGAACTGTTTAAAACACAGTTAGAAATACTTTTTTCTTGAGGCGGTGTTCCAGGAATTTGTTCTAAATCATTAGTCTTACAAAGACATATACTAATAACCCTAACAGGCTCGTTTTCGCCATAATTGAAAAACATTGCTTTTCCTTCTCTGTTGATAGGTATGCTTGTATATATATTTTTATTACTGCTGCATAAACTGCAATTGCTCCTTCCAAAATTAATATACGATTTTTCTAAGAAGTACGCCTCCGTATATTCACTGTGTTGTCGAACATTTTCCATTGCATCTATAAACTGTTCCGCAGTTGCCAATCCATACCTTGGAAGCTTTTCATTAAACTGACAACATTTCTTTTGGATATTACTATGAAGTTTTGCCAGAGCATTTCTAGCCGACTTTTCAACAGCATCCGCTCTTTTAAAGAGAATTTTAATCTGTAATTTTGAATGCTTTTTGTGATCCTGGTTAAACGTGCATAAAATGTTTCTCAGTTTACGAAGATCAGCCTGCATTTTTGCCATCTTCTTGTATTTCTGAATTAAATTTTTCCCTTTGTCCTTATGCGTTCTTCGGTACAACATCGCAGAGAATTTAATTTTTTCATTATAAGAACAAAGTTGCTACCAGAATAATGGGTAGATACCCATTATTCTGGTAGCAACTTTTTTCTTATGTTTGTTTCGGTAATCTTTATCGTTATCATACCGTTCCTTGCTCTTTTGTTTGGCTGCCTCAATTGTTGCCTCTCTGTAATCTTCATCATTATCATACCGTTCCTTACTTTTTTGTTTGGCTCTCTCAATTTTCGCATGTCTATAAACTACATCATTATAATAACGCTGTTTGTCACTATCAATTTTCGCATCTCGATACACCTTGTCAGTTGAATACCTTTGCTTTTCTCTTTTCAAGATGTTGTCTCTGTTTTTTGTATAGTACTGTTTTTTTAAATTACGTATAACTCGCTTAGAAGGCATCTTATTACAAAACAAGAAATAATATCTTCATCTAATTAACACTTCTTATAACTCGTATCGAGTATCCATAACCTAACAAAAAATAAAAATAATTTTTAAATTTTTAGGTATTTTGTTAGTTTGAATTAAAAGATTAAAATTATTGCTCAGATATTATAAATATTTTTGCAGTTTACATAATAGCTTTAGCGATTCTAAACTGAAAAATAAAATATATAAAAAATGGAATTTTTTGGTCTGAAAATACATAGTCAATCCCACATCGGGTAGTTAGAACCTAACCAAAAATAAAACTAATTTTAACATTTTAAGGTATTTTTCTAGCTTGTATTGAAATATTCAAACTATTGCTCGGATAGCATGGATATTTTTGCAGTTCACACAAGCTGCAAAGAACGCACAGGCTGATCTTTGTAAATTGAGAAAAATTTTACGAATGTTTTACCGGGATTACGAAAAATATTCAAAATTAAAGATTAAAATTATCTCTGAAAGAATAGATTTTGTTGAAAAGTCAGCTAGAGATGCTTTCGCAAAACTTCATAGTAATATCCAAAAGAAATGTTGCATGTTTAGTGAAAAGCTTCCAAGGTATGGACTGGCAAATGTGGAAAAGTTTACAGATGTAATGGGAAATCTTAGAAATCACTGTAAATATATGGAGGTATAATTGTCCTTTACTTAGTTTCAGCTTAAATTCGATGAACGAGCCTTTATGTAATACTAACTGCATCAAACGACTCTGATGTCATTGATCAATATTAAATATAAAAAATTAAGCTTATCGTAAAAAATAATTAATTAAAAAAAAATAAGTACAAATATAACTAGATCTAGAGATTTCCTTTAAAATGAGCCATTGAACAACTCTCTACGACGTTCCAGTGCCAAGCTATCTGTGGAAAAGAAGAAAGAAAAAAAAAATATCCCGTTTGTGGAGAATAACGTGGTTAAAGTCAATTTTCTTGATTTTCAAGCCAATATATTTTCTTTGTTCTTCAAGCCAAAGGGCGGTAAGTTTCTTTAGTAGGGGTTTTGGACAAGGCGTTTCTAATGGTGTACTTTTTGTTTTGGTCTGACTCTTTTTTTAGGAGTTAGGGGTTTTTATATTTCTTAACATTGGACGTGATCGTCTCTTACTAGGTTGCTAGCAACCGCTGCAACCCGGATTACAAACTTCATTAATCAGATATTACAATATATCCTACGTGGTGTAGTGATTGGGGTAGCTGGCTCTCACCCAGTTGGCTCGAGTTCGATTCCCGGTATGGAATATGTTTACCTATGATGATTTTTTTAAGAATATAACTAAAATAATCATGTATATAAAGATTCCTTTTATTATTTCAGTTACTATGGGCTACAGTTCGTTCCTTAATGTAACACTGCTAAGACAACTAAGCAGGGAAATAAATTTTCAAAAGATATTTTTCATATATTATCTTATCGAAAGATAAGCGTGTATTGTTCTATTTAAAACTTTAATTACTATTGGCTATAGTTCGTTCTTTAATATAAACCTCAAGAAATCAAGTAGCTAAATAAGTGCAATGTATGCAATGGTTGATTATAATCTTCTAACTTAATGGTGCAAATAACTGGTGCGATCGGCCGTTAACCGGAAGTTTGGTGGTTCAAGCCCACTCGGGGTCGATCTTTTTTAATTTGGAATTCAGTTATCAATAAAACAATGATACCGATGATATTTAAAAAATTCCCATTTATAGTATCAATCCTTTATGTATTCCTTAATGTAAAAGCCAGATAACAAACAGGAAAAAGCATATGACTTTTTCTTAGTTGGAATAGTAAGACACAATCGTCAGGATGGCGCCATATCCCAGATAAGCAACATTTCAAAAGATGCTTGTATTATCTTGTTTTTTAGTAAAAATGCGCTTTAGTTTTTTCTTTACTAGGTTTCAGCTATATCCATTGAAATGTACATATTCCCCATTTATAATAAACTGTATTGATCCATTATGTATGTATTATATTGTCTTGTCGAAAAATAAGCGCGTAAAATTATTGAATTCACTTATTGCTTCATATATGGTTACAACCTACGATTATGACGTCATTCATCAAGACTGGTCATAAAAATGCAGTTTTTCGTGGAAAAATTGATTAAATTTCAAAACAAAACAAAAAAATAATTACAAATGGCACTTGATCTAGTAATTTCCTTTAAATGACCCATTGAACAACTCGCTACGATGTTCCAGTACTAAGCTATCTGTGGAAAAGAAAAGAGAAAAGAGAGAAAAAAAGATCCCGTTTAGGACGAATGCTGTAGTAGTTGCTACTTTTCTTGATTTTCAAGCCAATATAAATCCCTTGGTGTTCAAGCCTAGGGACATACATTCTCTTAAATAGGGTTTTCGGACAAGGTAGTTCTAATGGTGTAGTTTTTGTTTTGATCTAACTCTATTGTTAGGAGCTACGGGTTATTATATTTCTTAACATTGGACGTGATCATCTCTAAATAGGTTGCTAGCTACCGCTGCAACCCGGATTAACGTAAAACCCTGATTACAAACAAGAAAAATCCTATGGCTTTTTCTTAGTTGAAATAGTAAGACACGATCCTCAGTATGGCACCATATCCCAGATAAGCAACATTTCAAAAGATGATTGTACCATCTTATTTTTTAGTCACTATGGGCTGTAGGTTTTTCTTTACTAGGTTTCAGCTATATCCGTTGAAACTTACCAAGACCCCATTTATAATGAACTATATCGATCCATTATGCATTTATTGTATTATCTTGTCAAAAAATAAGCGCGTATAAATATTGAATTCTCTTATTACTTCATACATGGTTACTACCTACGATTATGAAGTCATTCATCAATATTAGCCGTAAAAATGCATTTTTTTGGGGGGGAAAAATTGATTCTATTTAAAATTAAAAATGAATTAATTACAAATAGTGCTAGATCTAGTAATTTCCTTTAAAATGAACCATTGAACAGGTCTAAACAATGTTCCAGTCCCAAGCTATCTGTGGAAAAGAAAGAGAAAGAGAAAAAAGATGCCGTTTAGGCAGAATGCCGTACAAGCTCGCACCTTTCTTAATTTCCAAGCCAATATAAATCTCTTGGTGTTCAAGCCAAGGGACAGAAAATTTTTTATATAGGGTTTTCGGATAAGGCAGTTCTAATGGTGTACTTTTTGTTTTGATCTGACTTGTTTAGAAGTTATGGGTTATTATATTGCTTAACATTGGACGTGATCGTCTCTTACCAGGTCGTTAGCAATCGCTGCAACCCGGATGATTATCTTGTCAAAAGATAAATATGTTTTATTATAATATTTTAGCTACTTTAGGCTTGAGTTCGTTCTTTACTATGATTATTTCAAAAACAGTTTTTTGTTAATTACAAAAGGCACAATCTTAAGTTTCAAAGTTGTCATTGAAAGGATTATTTCGGTTGTTGATCCTCCGTCACCTTACTGCATTCTTACTTTTCCATTTCCAAGAAGAATGATTGTGCTAAACAGCCTTTGATTTCTTTTGTCCTACCTGGAGGACTGGGGCAAGAACAAGGAGATATACTAGAAATCTTACAGGCTAGTGGTTGTACCTTTCGCAATCAAACAATTTAATTTGAACTTATCATTTCGTTAGAACTTTTTCTATTTTCATTTCGTAAGTTAGTGCAGAAAAAAGAATGATTTTAGCCAAAAATTGGCAATGAAAGTGACTTTCCAGCCCTTCATGTGAAGGATTGCGATGAGTTAAAAAGGAGTGCAAAAAACACAGAATTGCCCAAGTTAACAACCCTGTGCGTGCGTCACGAGATCTGTTTTTCTTCTCGAGTTACAGATGTAATAACTACATTACCTCTTAGATGTAGGTAGTAAGTTTCTGGACTTGGTAAGAAAAACAAAAACAACAATTCATCACAACACAAAGGCATCCAACGCCATTACAGCAGGGCTAAGTTGTTTTAGTTTCTTGGGCATATTTACCCCCAGCTTTGCCACTCCTTGAGTGCCTTTTGACAGTTAAGCTTGATTCGTAGCTCCTATAATCTCCTGGTGAAACTGTCAGTGGTACAGGGTTTTAATTCAAGCATGGCTTCTAATGGCTTCTTCTAAAGCTTTTGTTTTACAGAGGGAAACGCAAGCGCAGTCCAGACTTTTTAATCGTAACCAATGATGAGGAAACCATTAGCAAAGATAATTTCGAAGCTGTGCCCCGAAGAAGTCGTATTGAAGAAGAAATAGAAGAGGATGACCCAATTCTGATAATGTCCGTCAGTGATTTGTCAAAAATTTTACGCAGTTCTAGAAAAAGAAAAACGAATCTTCATTAAAGTTAGAATGTATTTTAATAGTGATACTCCAAAATAAACTGACATTTGCCTTCATAAAAAGAACTCGTTTTATTCTTAAGATTAATTAAAAAACTTTTTCCTTAAAATAAGTTTTTCAAAGAAAAGTAAAGAACTCCATTAAATCAAAAATGAGCAAAAAATAAAATCAAATAATCTACCAAGCGTGGAACTACCACAAATCAACATCGATAAATAAATGAAGCCCAAAACGAACAGAAATTACAATAAATAACCGAGTCAAACTCAAAACGAGCAGAAATTAACATGAGTAGCACTGTCAACGCCTTTAGCACCGTCAATGTTCACAAATGAAGAAAGGGTATCACAGTCAAGGAAGGCATGGAACATTGGCAATGCTTTGCATTTGGAAGTTCTACAATAAATTACAATAAATAACCGAGTCAAACCCAAAACGAGCAAAAATTAGCATGAGTAGGGCACAAAACCCCAATTCCTTCCCAAGGCCAGAACATAATTTGCACTTTACTGAAAAAATATAAATGTTTTTACTTTCATAACTTTAATAAATCAAAGAATATTAACATTTTGATTACTAAATATCAGTATATGTATATTAAACTGCTAATTCAAATTCATTTGTATTTTGTTCAGTAAAGTGCAAATTATGTTCTGCTCTTGGGAAGGCATAGGGGTTTTGAGCCCTACTCATGTTAATTTCTGCTCGTTCTGAGTTTGAGTCGGTTATTTATTGTAATTTCTGTTCATTTTGGGTTTCATTTATTTATCGATGCCGATTTGTGGAAGTTTCACGCTTGGTATATTATTTGATTTTATTTTTTGTTCATATTTGGTTTAATGGAGTTCTTTACTTTTATTTATTTTATTTTTTTTCTGTTCGTTTTATATCGACATAGTCATTTCAGGGAAAAAGAAAATAATACTTTAAATCTTTTCTTTTTTTAAGACTTTATAGTTTGGCCCACTATTTGTATAATGGAGAAAAATTTTCAGCTATTTTTAACAACATACACCCTTTTAAAAATCTGGACACAAATAGTACCGTTATATTTACTTTTATACCTCAACTAGATGACGTGAAATGGAAAACTTGATACCCTTTGCAAAAAAAAATCTTTATACTTTCTTTGATAGCCGAATTGCACCTATGCTATATTGATTAGTTTACAGCTCAAGAGGAGAATTAGCCCTGAAAGTTTGAATATAATATACTCAGTCGCTCTTGGGATACTGCTGAGATGCCTTATTGGGAGTTAGCATTAACACAGTGCATTTCGATTTAATCTTAAGACAACATTTAGTTTTTATCTCAAAAGTTTGATTGGATGTGTTTGGGGAAATGGTGGGCGTGTTAGAGGGACTATTTGCCCCCCAATCACTTTCGACTCTTAAAAACGGCATTAGTCCTTTCTATTTTCAATATAATGAGCCCTTTTCGAAGTTCCCACGACAACTCCTTCGGTACAAAGTGCCCTGGTCGAAAAAAAAAATACATTATGCCCTCACCGATTTTTATTATAAAAGTTTAGTTCTGAACAGCGCCCTGGTCTAAACAAAAAAAAATAATACATTGTAACCACATCAATGTTTACTGTAAAAATGTCCAGCTTCCCAATCACTTTCGACAATTGAAAAGGGCACTAGCCCTTTCAATTTCCAATCGAATGAGCCCTTTTTGAGTTTCTACCACAACGCTTCCTATAAACACCTTATATGCCCCCAGGGCATAACTTACAACCCTTACCCTGAGAGCCGTGAGGGTGTTGTCATCCTAAAAGACCTAATTTCCAGAACTTTCAACTATGTTAAACACAATGGCTATCTCAAAATTTGGATTGGATTTGTTTGGGGAAATGGTGGGTGTGAGAGAGAGGTTAATTGTCCTTCAATCACTTTCGACTATTAAAAAGGGCACTAGCTCTTTTAATTTCCAATCAAATGCGCCCTTTTGAAGTTTTTACGACAAAAAACTTCTAGAAAAGTCTTATATGCCCCCACATGCCCCCAGGGCATAACTTACAACCTTTGCCCTGAGAGTTATGGGGGCGAAGAGGGTTGTCATCCTCAAAGACCTAATTTCCAGAACTTTCAACTACGTAGAAAAAATGGCTCTCTCAAAATTGTGATTGTATTTTTTGAGGAAATGGTGGGTGTGAGAGGGGAATTAGTTACCCTCCAATTACTTTCGACTATTAAAAAAGGCACTAGCCATTTCGATTTCCAATCGAATAAGCCATTTTTGAAGTTTCTACGACGACGTTTTCTGTAAATACCTTATATGCCCCCAGGGCATAACTTACAACCCTTGCCCTGAATGCTGTGGGAGAGGGTGTCATCCTTAAAGACCTAATTTCCAAAAATTTCACCTGCGTTGAACAAAATGGCTATCTAAAAATTTTTATTGGATGTGTTTGGGGAAAAGGTGGGCGTAAGAGGGGAGTTAGTTGTCCTTCAATCACTTTTGACAATTAAAAAGGGCACTAGCCCTTGTAATTTCCAATCGAATGCACCCTTTTCCAAGTTTCTACGACAAATTTGTCAATAAAAACCTTATATACCCCAAGGGCATAACTTGTAACCCTTGCCCTGAGGGCCCTGAAGGGGAGGGGTTGTCATCCTCAAAGACCTAATTTTCAGAACTTACAACTACGTTGAACAAAATGGCTATCTCAAAATTTTGATTGGATGTTTTTGGATAAATGGTCGGCGTGAGAGGGGGGTTAATTACCCTCCAATCACTTTCGACTATTAAAGATGACACTAGCCCTTTGAATTTCCAATCGAATGAGCCCTTTTTCAAGTTTCTACGACAAAGCTTTCAATGAAAACCTTAAATGCCCCCAGGGCATAACTAATAAACCTTGCCCTGAAGACTTTAGCGGGAGTGTCTTGCTCCAAGGTATAAACTCAAGAACTTTCAACTACGTTGAACAGAATGGCTATCTCAACATTTTGAATAGATGTGTGGGGGGAAATGGTGGGCGCGGAAGGGGTGTTAGTTGCCTTACAATCACTTTCGACTATTAAAAAGAGCACTAGCCATTTCAATTTCCAATCCAATGAATCCTTTTTGAAGTTTCTACGACAACGCTTTCTATAAAAGCCTTATATGCCCCCAGGGCGTAATTTATAACCCTTGCCCTGAGGAGTGTGGGCGGGGGGATTGTCATCCTCAAAGACCCAATTTCCAGAACTTCGACAACTACATGGAACAAAATGGCTATCTCAAAATTTTTATTGGATGTGTTTTGGGAAAAGGGAGGGCAGGAGAGGGGGCTAGTTGCCCTCCAATCACTTTCGACTATTAAAAAGGGCAGTAGCCCTTTGAATTTACAATCGAATGAGGCTTTTTTGAAGTTTCGACGACAACGCTTTCTATAAAAAATCTTATATGCCTCCAGGGCATAACTTACAACTCTTGCCCCGAGGGCTCTAGGGGAGTGTCCTCCTCAAAAACATAATTTCTATCTGGAAATCAACTACACTGAACAAAATGGCTATATAAAAATTTTGATTGGATATGTTTTGGGAAATGGTGGAAGTGGAAGGGGTGATAGTTGCCCTCCGATCACTTTCAACTATTAAAATGGGCACAAGCCACACCAATTTCCAATTTATTGAGCTCTTTTCGAAGTTTCTACGACAACTTGTTCGATAAGAAGTGCCTGGTCTAAAGGAAAAAAATAACAAATAATATATTGTGCCAATATTGTTCTTATATGCCCCCAGGGCAAAACTTACAACCCTTACCCTGAGGGCTGTGGGGGAGTGTCCTCCTCAAAACATAATTTCCATCTGGAAATCAACTATGTTGAACAAAATGGCTATCTCAAAATTTTGATTGGATGTGTTTGGGGAAATGGTGGGCGTGGAAGGGGTGTTAGTTGCCTTCCAATTACTTTCGACTATTAAAAAGGCCACTAGCTGTTCCAATTTACACTCGAATGAGCCCTTTTCCAAGTTTTTACGACAACTCTTTCGATACGAAGTGCCCTGGTATGGAAACCAAAAAAAAAAAAAACATTTTGCCAATATCGTTCTTTACTTAGGCAGCGCTATTGCGCTGCCTATGATAAAAGCAGGGCAAATTGAATCGGAGCTATGCCAGTATTTTTTTTTTACTGCTATAAGAGTCCACGTTGTTTGAAGTTATTAACTAAAAAAAAATCCAGGAAATGAGTTTTTCGAAAAAAAAGTAAAGAACTCTATTTAACCAAAAATGAACAAAAACAGAATCATAGTCAGGGTGCCACGCTCAACTATCTTGCTTATTTCAAGAATGGATTACGACGGAATTAGGTTATTATGAAACATATACCAAAAGATAGCCTAAAGAACACAGATACCGAAAATGAAAATGGCACTTTAAAGCAAGGGTTAAGTCTATTAAATTTGGATCTGAACTTCAGATTTCCCGAAAAGTGCTATCTAGTGATCAACAGACGTAATATCACATGCTTCAGACGGTTTCAGACGTTATTTTCCGGTGTCCTTTAGAAGAAAAAAAAAAAGATTGGAGTAGTTTTGACCGCTGTTGTTTTAGTATCCAGACCGAATCAAGACAACAGAACTGGAGAAAGAAGTTCCTGGCGATAGTTTTTGGACAATTCAGTGGAGGTTGCATAGCATGTGATATTATTAGTGAGTAAGACCTTTTTTGTATGTCATTACTTGGTCTCATTGGATAATTTCTCTATTAACCAAAAAGTCTTGAGTGAAAAATTAATCTTCTGAAGCTGGTATTAGAGTTCCCTATGTTTAAGGCTATATAATATCAGTTTGCTTTTGCTCTCTTGCTCAATATCCGAAAGATTTTGAATTGCAAACCAATCGCTGTATGTTTGGCACTTGCCTGCCAGGCATCAGAACTGACATAAAGTTGGTCATGAATTTCAGGGAAAGTATTTTCCTATGAACTGCATGGGATGCATCCAGTCAGGCCATAATGAGATAGATCTGAAATAAACAGACCATATGATTCATAATTTAATTCTCTATCTGAATGCAATAATTATTTCATATAATCTAGAAAATTCTAGAATTTTCAGTTATCAGAATTTGAAAAGCCTGATGTCGTTTGAATTTTCAACTTTCTCGGAATTTGGGGTCTAAGCTGCTCTGCCTACAACACTGTAGCCTGGCCCCAAATCCCTTCGTCTCGCCAAAAAGCCTGATTTATAGAATCCAGAGGATGTACGGAGTCCCACCAGTGACATATCTGGTATAAATCAAGAAATGTTAAGAAAACAGTTCTTACTTCATAATATGGAAAATAATCCTTGTTGACATATTTTCCAGGTTGAGAACCTTTATAATCACTTCTTTCACTGTTGCACAATTTTTTGTGAAACAACATGAACAGCAAAATTGTGAAAAATAAACATGGATTTGGCTGCATTTATCCGTTTTCATATAGTCTATATATGAAAGATATAGCTTTATATAGATCGCATGTTTAAAGAATTGCAGCTTATAGAATGCATGTTTGATCTTTGGACCAGTACTGACCGCAAAGGTCCTTGCTTTTCCAGTGCACCTATCAGGAGGATTTGCAGATAGAACTAGAGTAGTTCAGCTGCTTCCAGGTAACCAGACTGTAACCTGCGAGAGATTTTCCAACGAAATGAGCACCATACATGAAGAAACAGATACCCGTGCCGTTATTCACACGGGTCTCTGTGCCAGGACAGGGTGCACGGATGTAATCGTGGAAGCAAATGCCACAGAAGTTGTGGTCATCTTGCTTCCGTCTTTTAAGACGATTGAAAAGCAAAGCCATGCCACCCCCAATGTTTTGGTTCGCTTGCGGGGCAAAGTCATTTCGGTCACTGAACTTGCAAATAGACTCCTGCCGTCTCTAGTGAATTCAATTGCGTTTTTGCACTGTTTCCCCGGTGGTAATACAGTGAGCTTCATTTTCTCCAAAGGAAGGAAGACGATCATTAGAGCAGCTGTGTTGTGGTTACCTCGAATATCTGGTCTTATTGAACAGATTTTGGAACAAATCAACCGATTAATTAAGCTTGAGGAAGATATTATGAAACTATGTTGCGAGATTTTGATCGCTTTATACAGAAAATCAGAGGAATTTTCGTGTTTGAATGACTTCCGCATTCACTTGTTCCGTCACCGGGAAACCACTGAAGAGCCTGCATCCAACCGACGACTCGTTTGCCTTACATGTAAAAAGGTGCATTTACCAGTGTCCATTATGCTGCAGGCCTTTATGCCTCATACCTTTCTCCGCTTGAATTTGGATGGGAGATGAAGGACAGATGCACAATACCCATTAAATCAAACTTTCCTTCTTGTCCATTCAGTATTCAGAAAACTTTGCCATATTGCAATTGTAGATTTTGTAGACAGAAATGTCCATGTGCCGATAGAGGTTGCGATATTTGTGCTCTTATTGTGCGAAGTAATGAGACAGCCAAGGCTGATTCAGACGAGGAATAATTTTGAGTGACTTGAAATGGAGGGATGCTAGGGAAAAACAGTAAGGAATTTGGGAATATAAGCATTAAATAAATAGAGTTAATTCTGACTTTGTTTAGTTTCTTTATCTGTGTCACTGCTGCCATTTTGTTCTAACTAATCGTGTTAGTTCGTTATGAAAACATTCTATGGCTTCTAGGCATTTCTATTTGAGCTGAAAACTGCATCTCAAACTTTGTGGAACATGTATTTTCTTGCACGAAACACCAAAATATAATAAAATGTCAAGTTTCGGAGTGTTCCACCACTCGCAAGCAAGTGCCATCGGTATTTTTTGAATCCGTATGGTCAATTTAGGGGGTGGCGGGTAGGGTAATTCTCGTAGCAGCCCCATTCCGTCGTGGTATATTTCACATTTCCAACACCTGGCGTCCGGACTATCATATAATCTACCAAGCATACAACTACCCCAAATCAGTATCAACAAATAAATGAAACCCAAACGAACAAAAATTAAAATAAATAACAGAGTCAAACACAAAACGAGCAGAAATTAATGTGAGTAGGGTTTAAAACCTCTATACTTTTCAAAAGCCAGAATATAATTTATACTCTACTGAAAAAAATTCAAATGAATTTACTTTAAAAAATGTGCATTGTAGATTTAATATACATATGCTGATACTTATTCCTTAAAACCTTAGTTAATTTTTGATATCTTAAAGTTACAAAAGTGAAAACATTTCAAAGAATTTTTTCAGTAAAGTACAAATTATATTCTGGCTTTTAGAAAGCATATGGGTTTTGTACCCTACTCATATTAATTTCTGCTCGTTTTGAGTTTGACTTTGTTATATATTTTAGTTTTTGTTCGTTTTGCGTTTCATTTATTTGTTGATAGTGATTTATTGTAGTTATATGCTTGCTAGATTATTTGATTCTGTTTTTGCTCATTTTGGGTTTAAAGGAGTTCTTTACTTTTTTTCTGAAAAACTCATTTTGTGGAATAAGTTTTTTTAATTTATTTCTGTTCTTTTCATATTGACATAGTCTTCCAGGGGAAAAAAAGTAAAAGTTTGAATCTTTCCGTTTTGCCTTTAAGAATTTATAGTTTGGTCTGCTATTTATATTCTGAAGAAACTTTTTCAGCAATTTTTAACAACATAAGCTCTTTTGAAAGTCAAGACACAAAGAGCAGTGTTTAATTTAGTCATATCAATCCTCTAGTTGACCTGATAAATAAAATTTAATACTATTCCCAAAAAATTATATTTATGCTCTTTCGCAGCCTGGAAACACTTACACCCTTTTGATTTGGTAAAATTTTAAGAGTTGAAGTAGTAATAGAAGTAGCCCCGAAAATTTGAACTTAATACCCTCAGTCGTCCTTGGCATATTGCTGAGATGTCTTATTGGCAACCAAAATACAAACAGTGTGTTTTGATTTAATTTTAAAATAATATTTAGTTTTTAAGCACAATGGGCAGATTACATAACTGGAGGGGGGTGACCTACCCAATAACCCTAAAGATATAGGCATCAGATTCAGCGTATCAAAGAACCCTACTACAGAAGTTTCAAGCTCCTATCTGCAAAAATGTGGAATTTTGTATTTTTTGCCAGAAGAGAGATGACAGATGCGTGTTTATTTTTTTTATTTTTTTTTTATTTCCCCAGGGGTGATCGTATCGATCTAGTAGTCCTAGAATATCTTGAGAGGGCTCATTCGAACGGAAATTCAAAGTTCCACTTACATGTAGTATTGGTAATTGGGAAGTATACAGGTGTTTTCAGGAGGAATTTTTTCTGGGGGTGGGGGGGGGGGTCGGAGTAGGGGTTTCGGGGGAGAATCTGTCCATGGGGGATGTTTCCTTGGGGGAAGGGACATTTCTGTAAAGGGGGAGTCGGATTCTCCAGCATTATTTAAAAAACAACCAGAAACTAAATAAAAAAAAACAATTTTTTTTCAACTGAAAGTAAGGAGAGTAGGAATGACCCTATTGATCCCACGAGAACACCATATATGGGCATAGAGTCCCTAGGGAGAACACCTGTGCTGACAGTCCCGATCCCACACCATATATGGGCATAGAGTCGCTAGGGAGATGGTTTTTCTCACTGAGAATGAAAAAACATGATTTTTCTCACTTTTATGGATGTTTCTTGGACGGTTATGAGTGTTAGTCAATTTATCTGTTGTTTTCTTGGGTGTCAACAAGAGTTCACATCAACAATTGCTGGATTATTGAGTCTAACGGGGACAGGGTCAATAACACCTCTTTCAGGATCAATTGATTTGTTGTTGTTGTTGTTCGTCCAGGTGCACGCTAGGGGGGAATGTTATGATCCGAGAATAGGAAACAGGATCACGTGTCTCCTTCTAAGCCAATCACAGGGCTGGTTACATCTCCTTCTAAGCCAATCAGAGGGACGGTTACATATGGTTTCCCCCATTACATCGCAATTCTCCATTGAGATTTCATATATAACGGACATGCATTGTGATTAAATTATCAGAAAGTATTGTGACACAATGGATACAACAAAGAATATTATTGATGAGTTAGAAGCTTTGGCAACCTCAATTTACCATGTGAGTTCTGTTTTAGTATACTTTCATTTTTATTTTCAAAATAAAATTATTTTCCCTGGTCACCCTCCAGTATGTTCAAGTGAATCCCCCCCTCCCACTCTCACACCAACTTCCCTATGCTGTTTTTATCCTCACTAGAAAAAGCAAAGTCTGTTCTTTTTACTACCTAAACCCCCCTCTGTTTATGACTGCAATTTTTCCAATGGGAATAATTCTCTTTTCCTTAAATTTATAAAATTTTATGCATTCTATATCCTAGCTAAAAGTGACAACTGACTTCTGTCAATTCTTAGGCATTAAGCCGCTATGTTTTGACATAAGGCTCCGCACAAGGTTATAATTAGTTAGTCACCCTTTTCCAGTTTTGTTTACGATAGTGGCCTAGCCAAAGGGATTGTTTTCCCCCTCAAATTAAAACAGTTTCAGTCAAAAAGAGATTGCAATAATTAAGCTAGGCCTACACAACCTGTACGGAAGTAGAGAAACGAGTTATTTTCAAAATAATTGCTAACAATAATTTTAGAACATTATGTAAAAAGGGGGGGGGGAGGGGCTATGCCTCAATTCTATCACCATCATTGTAAAGTGAAAAAACAAAACTGTTTCTTCGCGTTATGGCAGTAAGAGGGCCGAGGGTTTCTAAGAAAAAAGATAGCTTTATTATGTGTACCGCATAGATACCATTTACATCCAAGATTGTAATTTAGGCCTATAACATGCTAGGCTAACAATCTTTTTCTATTTTAAAAGCCTATAGAGCCTCAATTCTATCACCATCATTGTAAAGTGAAAAAACAAAACTGTTTCTTCGCGTTAGGGTAGTAAGAGGGCCAGGGGTTTCTAAGAAAAAAGATATTTTTATTTTTTGTACTGTATTGAATATTATCTACACCCTAGATTATAATTTAGGCATATAACCTGCTAGGCTAACAATCTTTTTCTATTTTCAAAGCATATAGACCGGAAACATTTAAAAACATTTCTGAGTAAGGTAAAAATAAGACTATTTCTCGCAAATTTTACCTTTTGCTTTGCTTTTGGCTTAGGGGGAGGGGGCTACTTAGTGAGAACTGCTGACTACACAAAATGATGGTTAGGGGGGGGGGGGATACTAATTTTCCTTTTGTAAAAAAGGGGTAAATTATTTCAATACTATTTTTTTTCTCTTCTTTTAAGGTCAATTATGAAGAATGTATTGTCCCCCCTCCAACGAAGAGAGCAAGAGAGGACGAGACAGCCCCCGTGAGACCATCAATTATTAAGTATATTGGCCCTTACACGACCCCAAAACAAAGCAGGAGGGATACAGGTCCATCTGCACTCCATGAGCAAGGTGAGAATGTAACTATCCCCGCCCTACACGGACAAGATGCTGCCCCCTTGAACCCTTGTTATGCTGCGGGGCCTTCTGTGCTCCTATTACAATCCAAAAATGCGCACCCTTCAAGCCCCAGTCTAGCTACGGAGCCTTCGATGCAATCTGCAATGCCTGGACCTTCAAGACAAGCCATAGGCCAAACATCGGCTCCTCCTCACGAAATATCTGAGCTATCAGCTCCCCGTCAAGTGTCAGTGCACTCTCCTCAACTGTCTCCGTCAAGTGCTAAGCCTTCCATGCAAGATAGAAGGGTTGGCCCCTCCAGACAAGTCATGGACCAACCAATGGCTCCCTATCGTGTAATTTCCAAGCCTCCAGCTTCCTGTCAAGATGTTGATCAATTTGAAGACGTGAGTAAATTTTTTTTGAATCAAATAAGATATTATTTAGCTGTTAGAGAGCTTTTTACTCTTTACTTTTGTCTTTTCACTTTTTTGATTATTCAGGACCAGGTTATAGAAATATCTAAACAAAACTATTTTTCAACCTAATACAAGCTTGTCGAAGACATTAAAATGTTATTTTCGCTAGAATACCCCCCCCCCCTCCACATCCCTTGTTTTAAATTTCACTGCTCCCTCCCCTCAGAGATACCTAAATATAATTTAATTATTTTTTTGCTTGTCAAAGAAACCCACTCTTTTCTAATCTTTACTGTTTTCTCTGCCTACTGCAGACATCTTCGCTATTTTTTCAACCTCATAATAATATTTTTCGCTAATTTCTAGTTTAATGTTATAGAGCCTTTGTCTCGCCATTTGAAACTAATAATGCTATTTTTCACTAGAATATTATAGTTTTCCCCGAGTTTTAGGGGCTTAGAAGTAAGCCTTTTTTCAACTTTTTTAGGCCATTCTTTTCATCACAGTAAAAGCGTGTCAGAGATATTAAAAAAAATTGCTCCCCCTTTTTAAATCAGGTCAATTATCGTATACAGGGGGGAGGGGGCCGCCAAGCAACGTGGGAAGCGCTACGGGGCCCACTGGGCCGGGGGGCGGGTCGGAGGGGGGCATTAAATAGTGGAAATTGAGGGGGAGGGTTGTTTGAACAAAATCAAAACCTACTATGTAATGTTTTAGATTTTCATTAAGTTGGAACTTTCAGAATATATTGAGTAAACCAAATGCTACTGCTAAGCACATGTAAATAATAATCCAATTTTTTAAAAGCAGTAGGGGTGATTTAGACACTTTGAAAATAATCTATTTTTCATTTATAGGTTGTCCTGGTTCCATATTCTTCATCCCCCCCCTGCTCGTCAGTTGGAGAAGGAGAGGACGCGCATATGGAGCTCTAAAACAATGAAATGTCAAAGCAGGGTACACTCGTCAATTCACTTGAGTTTAATACTAACGATTTTTTAAGTGATTATTTTAATGTAGATAATAGCACAGTTGAGCAGGGGGACTTACCTTCGCTGAGTCCAAACACCTTACAGCTTTTAGATGATTTTACCCGGTAATTAACAGGGAACCCTCCTCTAGCCCCCGATAACCTACTTCCACTTAAATCGAATGAAGTGGCTTCCCATACCCCTATTATTGAACAATGTGGGGGAGGGGATGTTGATAATAATATACAAGAGGAGGTGGGGGGTGGGAGAGGGAATGTTGATAATAATATACAAGAGGGGGAGGGGGAGGAGGGGGTAATATTCAGTTTACGACATTTACCGATTTTGAACTATCAAATACAATTTTAAATACAATTTTTGTCAACAATGCAACTTTTGGTGACCCTTTTAATTCGCTTTTGTGCGGTAATTTAGTGTTTGATCCCATAGAAATTGTGCATGAGTATGTAGATAGAATTCGTGCCCTGCTGGAGAGCCAAATTCACTTGTGGGGTGGTAGGGATTCAATTAAGGTTTCTATTGTTTTAAAGGTGTTTTATTTAAATGAGGGAAAAAGTGAAGTTTACCACCATTATGTACATACCGAGATGCGTGTGATTTATCCAAATTTTGAGTATATTGAGGGTGCTTTTTCCGAGTGGATAGGTCATATTATTACGCATCTCGAGAATTATAACGAAAATGGGGATGGGTCAGTAGTTATTTAGGTCGAAAATTTAAGTGTTAATATTTGTAAATTTAAGAAAGATTTTATTTTAAGAGGGGGGGGGTAGGTTCTGTGGGGTCAATAGTTTTAAAATATAATCCAGATTTAGCAGGTTGTCGTGGTGTGCAGCGGATCTATTTTGAAACAGGTCAAAAATGTTTCAAGTACGCTTTCCTCATATCAGCATTTCAGCCTCTAGCAGATGACGCTACCAAGACGAATTTAGATCACTGGGCTGTATATGGGAAGGAGGGGTCCAATTTTCCCATTGCAGATTTCACTTGTTTAGAGGGAAAATACCCCGTAACGCTTAGGTCTATTGATATTTTTGAAAGGGCCAATGCCCATTTAAATATCAGTGTTACTGTAGCTTAGAATGAAACTGAATCTGAGTATGAGTATCGTTCAAAAAAGAAGGGGGTGGTTTTTCCAATAAGGGGCCCATCAATTAAATCGGTTAAAAATTGGGTTTGGTTGTTGTGCACTTAACCATCTAGTGACCTTGCCAATTCAATTGGCCATTTTAACCCAATTACAGACATCAGTAGAGTTCTGGGGGAGGGTAAGAAACAGAGTGCCCGTTTCTGCTGTCCAACATGCCTGTCTCGATTTTTGAAAGAATTAAAGTTGTAAAGTCATATGAAGCACTGTAGACGGCATGGCTACCAGTCAGTGGAAACGGTTTCAGAGGATAGGGTCATTTTACGTTTTAAAAATTTTCAAAACACCCTCCTCCAGTGCAACAAAATATCTTTGGATTGTGAGGCTAAGCTGGTGGAAGTGAACGATCCTCGATTACCAAACCGAATCAAAGAACATCATGCTATTGCAGTGCTCTATTCCTACGCCCAAAGAGATAGTTCTACCACCATGCAGTTGTTAGAAATAGTAGAAACATCAGATGAGGGAGAGTGCATGATCAAGGCACTGACTAAATTAATTGGCACAGCTAATGGTGCTATTTCTCGTTTGAGAAATACGTATTATCCTATGGTGTTGTCTGCAGAAGATCGTCTCGGATTAAAAATCAAAAAATATGTTGGGTATGTAAGGGGCAGTTTGAAGATGGGGATAAGGGGACTAAAGGGACTAGAGGGGGGAGGGGGAAAGTCAGAGACCATAATCACTTGTGGCAGGAAATATCCTCTGAGTGTAGTAATTTTAGAGGGGTAGCGCATCAATCGTGTAACTTAAATGTTAGCCAGCAGCTTTTTATCCCAGTTTTTATCCACAATGCAAATTATGATTTAAAATTTATATTACCGGCACCGGCACGTATGCACAGGGAGGGAGGGGGAGTAGATAGTCCATGCGTAAATAATTCATTTACCTATAACATCATTCCCAAATCAGCCGAGAAGTTTTTGCTTCTGGAGCTGAAATGGCAGGTAGTAAATAATGGGCATACGTGTTGGAATAAAATCAGGTTTTTAGATTCTTTTAGTTTTTTCCCAATGCATTGAGTCAATTGATTCAAGTGCAGAAAAGCGACAATTTTGATAGTTTTCCTTTGCTTAAACAGCACTTTCCAGACAGTGAAAAGTATGAACTATTGACCTGTAAAGGTGTATACGCATACGACTATTACTGTTCTGGCTAACGTTTTAGAATGTTTAGTAAAATAAGGTTTCTCTACGTTTAAGTTAGGTTAGGTTAGCTTATCATGAGCGGCTCATGATAAGCTAACCTAACCTACCTTAAACGTAGAGAAACCTTGAACTGTGCTGCCATCTTTAGCTATGGGTTGGTAGATGGCAATAGTAGTCTCTCGATTCTGTGAAATGTTGTAAGATCCTTTTGATGCTATAAAATATCTGTGTAGTTGAATTTGTTCTATGCAAAAGTACTTTTTTTCCTATTAATTTTTACACTCAGTCAATAATTAATGCTTTTATGAGTCTGTTAGTAGCATCGATGTCAATGACAAACCCTTTGTCGTACATCTCTGACATTTTGATGAAAATTCTAAACATTTTACCTGACATAGCGGATTCACACAGAAGCGATCTTAATAGTGATTTAAATTGATGCATAATGCTACTATTAAGAAAAGTCGGTCCACAACTAACTCTAAACCACACTTGTCTAGTGAATAAATAATAAGGTTCCCTTAGATCTACCTAGTACGTTATTCAATAACAAGAACAACAAAAACAATATTTCATTCATTTATTAACATCAACACTTTTCTGTACAGCATGAATAGCACACACTATTTGTTCAACAAGAAAACAATATTTATTAACACTATTTGTAGAACAATATTTTTCATTTATTGACAAAAACACTTCTATGTTCAACAAGAACATTTATTGAACAAAAACACTTGTTCAACAAGAACAATAACATCAACAATATTTATTACCAAAAACACTTTTTTTGCTCAACAAGAACAAACTATTTGTACAACAACATTTTTCACTTATTAACAAAAAAAACACGTTTTGTACGTCAAGAACAACACTATTTGCACACACATTTTTGTACAACAGCACTATTTGTACAACAAACAAATTTTCACTTAAAAAAACAATTTACAACTTAAAATAGCACAGTTGAACACAATGAATTTAAAAGATACCCCCCAACCCCCGGGAGCCACGGGCCAAAGGCCAGTCGCGGGCGGGACCCCCCACCACACGGGGGAAAAATGTATACAATAGTCGTCGTCACTGCTGCTACAGGTTAGGTTGGGTTAAGGTTGGGTTTGGTTAGGTTAGGGTTAGTGGTTAGGCTAATTTATCCAGACCAAGTTGATTGCGATAGTCTATGCATTCAACTCGGTCTGAAATAAGGTAGTGGCCATGTGGCAGCACACTTACACCATTCTCGAGCACATAGACTTTGTCAGATATACAGGACATTGCATTCTTTTTCCACTCTTACAGTATAATTTTTATACTGTAGAGAGCGAATTGCAAGCACTTGTGCTCTCGGCACTAGGCTACTTTCTAGACAGTCTCTGTACACGCTCATGTTGAAATTGCTCTTTACAAAATGTGTAGGAACCCCTTTACACGCCTGCTTTACATCCCCATTATGAGTTTCAACGCAATAAACTTTAGGACCCGGGAACACCCCCCTGGATATCAAATCACTCCCCGTCTCTGATTTTAACATTGGTAGTTGGCTGGGGGCTTGACGTTTCACCAACTCAGGGTAGAGGGACGGGTTCCAGTTGGTGAAATCCATCCGCGAGCTGATGTGCTCCCCATTTTCTAAATCACCCAATAAATCTCCAGTTTTTACTTTTAACAGCAGAGAATCTGTATCCCCATAGTAAACTTGAACCTCCCCCTCCCGTGGCCATTGCACCTTGCACACATTGTAAAAAAACGACAACATGAGCTTTTTGGAAATAAGTACTGAACTACCTCCTGGTATATTCTTGTTCAGTACCACATTTCTCTTTTTCCTGTGTAGAAGAACCATGCCAGCCTCTATGCTCGTGAAAGATGTAAAATTGGGGTCGGCAATAATTCGTGCACACTCTAAAGGATCAGTCACGACGTCGCAGCGAGATCTGTTGCGTACGATTTCACACATTTTGCCAAACGCTGAATTTAGAATGAGTTTGAACATTTCCTTCTCTACTTTGGAGATTGCCCTAGAGCGTTTATCAACAAAAGTGTCGATAAACGTTTTCAAATATGGTTTCTGATCGAATTTCAGGACCCTATATATTTTGGTGATCTTGAAACCATGGTTCACCATCCAGTGCTAAAGCACATGGTGAACAACGATATTCTCCTTAGGGTCCAAATCTGCAATCAGTTTTTGCTTAGAGGGGTTCCAGTGCATCCCCATATCCTCAACCAATGATCGATTGTAGGGGCTCAGTGAGTCCCTGGTCACAGGTCGATTGATACAGGAAAAAACTAAATCTCTGACTGAATCATGAAGCGTCAGTGGAATATGCCCGTCAATTTCAAAGAACCATCCTTTTGGCCCATTGTCCTCGACGGTGGTAATGTCGGGGAACTCACAAGGATTCTTAAGTCATTGATAGTTCCCACACGTCAAAGAGTAGTGAGACATTGCCAACGGGTACAATGAGTTCATGTCCAAGAACACTGCATTTGACTTTGCACCGGTGTCGCTGTTTTGTCCGCTCGGATCAGTTGACAAAACACGATCCCCATGAAAAAAATACCCTCCGTTCATTGAACGCTCTACAAAAAGGTGTTGATCTACATCAGTTATTAGGCCTATTTCCTCCCTACTAATTTTTAAAATCAAGTCCATCACCAAATGTGGCGTGGAAAAATAATAGCCTATATCTAGCCCAAACTTTGATTAGATTTGGTCTATGTTCATGCAGACTATGTCCAACAGAGTTAAAACGTCACTGGCCAAGTACAGTCTACAATAATCCCACCCATTTTTACAATTCCCCTTAGACCACACCTTCTTGGCAAACTCATAGTCCTCGGCTGTGCATTCACTGTTGGTGAGTGAATTGTAAAAAGCTTCAATTGAAGGTAGTTTCACCTCGCTTAAGCGAGTACCAGAACAGTAATAGTCGTACGCGTATACACCTTTACAGGTCAATAGGTCATACATTTCACTGTCTGGAAAGTGCTGTTTAAGCAAAGGAAAAATATCAAAATTGTCGCTTTTCTGCACGTGAATCAATTGACTCAATGCCTTGGGAAAACAATACAAGAATCTAAAAACCTGATTTTATTCCAGCACGTATGCCCATTATTTACTACCTACTATTTCAGCTCGAGAAGCAACAACTTCTCGGCCGATTTGGGAATGATGATATAGGTAAATGAATTATTTACCCATCTACTCCCCCTCCCTCCCTGTGCATAAGTGGCAGTGCCGGTAAAATAAATTTTAAATCATAATTTGAATTGTGGATAAAAACTGGAATTAAAAATTGCCGGCTAACATTTAAGCTACACGATTGATTCGCAACGCGTCTAAAATTACTACCCCCCAAAGATATGTCCTGCCTCAAGTGATTTTGGTCTCTGACTTTCCCCCTCCTCCTTCTAGTCTCTTTAGTCCCCTTATCCCCCTTATCCCCCTCTTCAAACTCCCCCTTACAAACGCAACAAATTTTTTGATTTTTAATCGCGAGACGATCCTCTGCAGACAATACCATAAGATAATGCGTATTTTTCAAACGAGAAATAGCGCCATTAGCTGTGCCAATTAATTTAATCAGTGCCTTGATCATGTACTCTCCCTCATCCAATGATTCTACTATTTCTAACAACTGCATTGTGTTAGAATTGTCTCTTTGGGCATGGGCATAGGACACTGCAATAGCTTGATGTTCTTTGATTCGGTTTGGAAATCGAGGATCGTTCACTTCCACCAGCTTAGCCTCACAATCCAAAGATATTTTGTTGCACTGGAGGAGGGTGTTTTGAAAATTTTTGAAACGTAAAATGGCCCTATCCCCTGAAACCGTTTGCACTGACTGGTAGCCATGCCGTCTACAATGCTTCATATGATTTTGTAACTTTAATTCTGTCCAAAATTGAGACAGGCATGTTGGACAGTAGAAACAGGCACTCTGTTTCTTACCCTCCCCTAGAACTCTACTGATGTTTGTGATTGGGTTTAACTGACCAATTGAATTGGCAAGGTCACTAGATGGTGGTGTGTACAACAACCAAACCCAGTGTTTGACCAATTTAATTGACGGGCCCCTTACTGGGAAAACCACCCCCTTCTTTTTTGAACGAACACCATCCTCGAATTCAGTTTCATACTGAACCACAGTAACGCCGATATTTAAATGAGCATTGGCCCTTTCAAAAATATCAATGGATCTTACCGTTACGGGGTATTTTCCCTCTAAACGAGTGAAATCTACAATGAGAAAATTGGACCCCTCCCTCCCATGTACAGCCCAGTGATCTAAATTCGCCTTGGTAGCGTCATCTGCTAGAGGCTGAAATGCTGATATGAGGAAAGCGTACTTCAATCTGGATTATATTTTAAAACTATAGACCCCACAGAACCTGCCCCAACCCCTCTTAAAATAAAATCTTTCTTAAATTTACAAATATTAACACTTAAATTTTCGACATAAAGAACTACTGACCCGCTCCCATTTTCGTTATAATTCTCGAGATGCGCAATAATATGACCTATCCACTCGGAAAAAGCACCCTCAAAATACTCAAAATTTGGATAAATCACACGCATCTCGGTATGTACATAATGGTGGTAAACTTCACTTTTTCCCTCATTTAAATAAAACACCTTTAAAACAATAGAAGTCATAATTGAATCCCTACCACCCCACAATTGAATTTGGCTCTCCAGCAGTTCATGAATTCTATCTACATATTCATGCACATTTTCTACGGAATCAAACACAACATTACCACACAAAAGTAAATTAAATGGATCCACAAAAGTGGCAACGTAGACAAATATTGTATTTAAAATTGTATTTGAGAGTTAAAAGTCGGGGAATGTCTTAAACTGAATACTACCCCCCTCCTCCCCGTCCCCCTCTTGTATATTATTATCAACACCCCCTCTCCCACCCCCACCTCCTCTTGTATATTATTATCAACATCCCCTCCCCCACATTGTTCAATAATAAGGGTATGGGAAGCCACTTCATTCGATTGAAGTGGAAGTAGGTTATTTGGGGCTAGAGAAAGGTTCCCTGTTAATTCCCAGGTAAAATCGTATGAAAGCTGCAAGGTGTTTGGACTCAACAAAGGTAAGTCCCCCTGCTCAACTGTGCTATTATCTACATTAAAATAATCACTTAAAAAATCGTTAGTATTAAACTTAAGTGAATTAACGAGTGTACCCTGCTTTGACATTTCATTGTTGTAGAGCTCCATATGCGCGTCCTCTCCTTCTCCAACTTACGAGCAGGGGGGATGGCGAATATGGAACCAGGACAACCTATAAATGAAAAATAGATTATTTTCAAAGTGTCTAAATCACCCCTACTGCTTTTTAGCATTTGGTTTACTCAATATATTCTGAAAGCTCCAACTTAATGAAAATCTAAAACATTACATAGTAGGTTTTGATTTTGTTCAAACAACCCTCCCCCTCAATTTCCACTATTTAATGCACCCATCCGACCCCCCTGACCCAGTGGGCCACCGCAGCGCTTCCCGCGGCACTTGGTGGCCCCCTCCCCCCTGTATACGATAATTGACCTGATTTAAAAAGAGGGAGCAATTTTTTCTTTTTTTTAATATCTCTGACACGCTTTTACTGTGATGAAAAGAATGGCCTAAAAAAAGTTAAAAAAAGGCTTACTTCTAAGCCCCTAAAACTCGGGGAAAACTATAATATTCTAGTGAAAAATAGCATTATTAGTTTCAAATGGCGAGACAAATGCTCTCTAACAGTAAACTAGAAATTAGCGAAAAATATTATTATGAGGTTGAAAAAATAGCGAAGATGTCTGCAGTGGGCAGTGAAAACAGTTAAGATTAGAAAAGAGCGGTTTCTTTGACAAGCAAAAAAATAATTACATTATATTTAGGTATCTCTGAGGGGAGGGAGCAGTGAAATTTAAAACAAGGGGTGTGGGGGGAGGGGGGTATTATAGCGAAAATAACATTTTAATGTCTTCGACAAGTTTGAATTAGGTTGAAAAATAGTTTTGTTTAGATATTTCTATAACCTGGTCCTGAATAATCAAAAAAGTGAAAAGACAAAAGTAAAGAGTAAAAGGCTCTCTAACAGCTAAAAAATATCTTATTTGATTCAAAAAAAATTTACTCACGTCTTCAAATTGATCAACCACTTGACAGGAAGCTGGAGGCTTGGACATTACACGATAGGGAGCCATTGGTTGGTCCATGACTTGTCTGGAGGGGCCAACTCTTCTATCTTGCATGGAAGGCTCAGCACTTGGCGGAGACAGTTGAGGAGAGTGCACTGACACTTGACGGGGAGCTGATAGCTCAGATATTACGTGAGAAGGAGCCGATGTTTGGCCTATGGCTTGTCTTGAAGGTCCAGGCATTGCAGATTGCATGGAAGGCTCTGTAGCTAGACTTGGGCTTGAAGGGTGCGCATTTTTGGATTGTAATAGGAGCACAGAAGGCCCCGCAGCATAGCAGGGGCTCAAGGGGGCAGAATCTTGTCCGTGTAGGGCGGGGATAGTCACAATCTTACCTTGCTCATGGAGTGCAGATGGACCTGTATTCCTCCTGCTTTGTTTTGGCGTCGTGTAAGGCCCAATATACTTAATAATTGATGGTCTCACAGGGGGTGCCTCATCCTCTCTCGCCCTCTTCAATGAAGGGGGTCAATACATTCTTCACAATTGGCCTTAAAAGAAGAGAAAAAAATTAGTATCGAAATAATTTCCCCCTTTCTTACAAAAGAAAATTAGTGTCCCCCCCCACCCGAACCATCATTTTGTGTAGAAAGAATTTATCACTAAGAAGCCCCCTCCCCCTAAGCCCAAAGCAAACCAAAAAGGTAAAATTTGCGAGAAATGCTTTTATTTTTACCTTGCTGAGAAATTTTTTTAAATGTTTCCAGTCTATAGGCTTTTAAAATATAAAAAGATTGTTAGCCTAGCAGGTTATAGGCCTAAATTACAATCTTGGATGTAAATGATATCTATGCAGTACACATAATAAAGTTATCTTTTTCTTAGAAACCCTCGGCCCTCTTACTGCCCTAACGCGAAGAAACAGTTTTGTTTTTTTCACTTTACAATGATAGTGATAGAATTGAGGCTCTATAAGCTTTTAAAATAGAAAAAGATTGTTAGCCTAGCAAGTTATAGGCCTAAATTATAATCTTGGATGTAAATGGTATCTATGCGGTACAAATAATAAAGCTATCTTTTTTCTTAGAAACCCTCGGCCCTCTTACTGCCCTAACGCGAAGAAACAGTTTTGTTTTTTCACTTTACAATGATGGTGATAGAATTGAGGCGTAGCCCCTCCCCCCTTTTTTTACATAATGTTCTAAAAATTATTGTTAGCAATTATTTTGAAAATAACTCGTTTCTCTACTTCCGTACAGGTTGTGTAGGCCTAGCTTAATTATTGCAATCTCTTTTTGACTGAAACTGTTTTAATTTGAGGGGGAAAACAATCCCTTTGGCTAGTCCGCTATCGTAAACATACAGGAAAAGGGTGACAAAGTAATTATAACCTCGCGAGGAGCTTGTGCCAAAACAGAGCGGCTTAATGTCTAAGAATTGACAGAAGTCAGTTGTCACTTTTAGCTAGGATATAGAATGCATAAAATTGTATAAATTTAACGAAAAGAGAATTATTCCCATTGGAAGAATTACAGTCATAAACAGAGGGGGGAGATGGGGGTTTAGGTGCTAAAAAGAACATATTTTACGTTCTATAGCGAGTATAAAGATAGCATAATGGAGTTTGTATTAGAGTGGGAGGGGGGGGATTTACCTGAAGATACTGGAGGGTGACCAAGGAAAATAATTTTATTTTGAAAATAAAAATGAAAATATACTAAAACAGAACTTACATGGTAAATGTCCCTCTGATTGGCTTAGAATCATGGTCCCTAGATAGGGCAATCATGGTCCCTCTGATTGGCTTAGAAGGAGATGTAACCAGCCCTCTGATTGGCTTAGAAGGAGACACGTGATCCTGTTTCCTATTCCTGGATCATAACATTCTCCCTAACGTACACCTGGACGAACAACAACAACAACAAATTAATTGATCCTGAAAGAGGTGTAATTGACCCTGTCCCCGTTAGACTCAATAATCCAGCAATTGTTTATGTGAACTCTTGTTGACATCCAAGAAAACAACAAATAAATTGACTAACACTCATAACCGTCCAAGAAACATCCATCAAAGTGAGAAAAATGCTGTTTTTTCATTCTCAGTGAGAAAAACCATCTCCCTGGGGATTCCATGCCCATATATGGTGTGGGATCGGGACTGACAGCACAGGTGTTCTCCTTAGGGACTCTATGCCCATATATGGTGTTCTCGTGGGATCAATAGGGTCATTCCTACTCTCCTTACTTTCAGTTGAAAAAAACTTGTTTTTTTTTATTTAGTTTCTGGTCGTTTTTTAAATAATGCTGGAGAATCTGGCTCCCCCTTCACAGAAATGTCCCTTCCCCCAAGGAAACATCCTTCATGGACAGATTCTCCCCCGTAACCCCTACTCCGACCTCCCCCCCCACCACCAGAAAAAATTCCTCCTGAAAACACCTGTATACTTCCCAATTACCAATACTACATGTAAGTGGAACTTTGAATTTCCGTTCGAATGAGCCCTCTCAAGATATTCTAGGACTACTAGATCGATACGATCACCCCTGGGGAAATAAAAAAAAATAAAATGAAAATAAAAATAAACACGCATCTGTGATCTCTGGCAAAAAATACAAAATTCCACATTTTTGCAGATAGGAGCTTGAAACTTCTATAGTAGGGTTTTCTGATACGCTGAATCTGATGGTGTGTTTTTCATTAAAGTTCCATGACTTTTAGGGGTTGTTTTCCCCTTTTTTCCAAAATAAGGCAAATTTTCTCAGGTGAGTAACTTTTGATGGGTAAGACTAAACTTGGTGAAACTTAAATATTTAAAATAAGATTAAGAATCTGATTCTTTTGATGTATCTACTCGTATCTAAATTTAATTTGTCAGAATTTCGGTTATTATCGAGACGGGTCGCTCCGTACTTGCAGTTCGTTACTACGAACTGTTTGATAGGTTGTGGATTTTGAGCTAGCGAGAAGACACTGTGTATACACATTTAATGCTGCTTCTACCATTACTGTAATTAATGACACTAATGGCATTAAATTGAAACTTTTAGAGAACGTTTAGGAGGATTTTCAATTAAACGAAAAACATATATGCATGTATCATTGATATTTTAAATGAGCTAATTTGATTGAAAATTATAAGTTCTAATGCTCTCTTAAGAGCCAAAAGTGATTGGAGGGCAATCAGCCCTCCTCTTTATCTCATAATTTTCAAGACACTTCCAATCAAAATTTTAAGACAGCCATTTTTTTTCAGCATACCTGAGTGGTCCAGTAACTAGGCCTATATCTTTAGGGTTATTGGGTAGGTCACCCCCCCCCCCCAGTTATGTAATCTGCCCATTGTGCTTAAAAACTAAATATTTTTTTAAAATTAAATCAAAACACACTGTTTGTATTTTGGTTGCCAATAAGACATCTCAGCAATATGCCAAGGACGACTGAGGGTATTAAGTTCAAATTTTCGGGGCTACTTCTATTACTACTTCAACTCTTAAAATTTTACCAAATCAAAAGGGTGTAAGTGTTTCCAGGCTGCGAAAGAGCATAAATATAATTTTTTGGGAATAGTATTAAATTTTATTTATCAGGTCAACTAGAGGATTGATATGACTAAATTAAACACTGCTCTTTGTGTCTTGACTTTCAAAAGAGCTTATGTTGTTAAAAATTGCTGAAAAAGTTTCTTCAGAATATAAATAGCAGACCAAACTATAAATTCCTAAAGGCAAAACGGAAAGATTCAAACTTTAACTTTTTTTCCCCTGGAAGACTATGTCAATATGAAAAGAACAGAAATAAATTTAAAAAACTTATTCCACAAAATGAGTTTTTCAGAAAAAAAGTAAAGAACTCCTTTAAACCCAAAATGAGCAAAAACAGAATCAAATAATCTAGCAAGCATATAACTACAATAAATCACTATCAACAAATAAATGAAACGCAAAACGAACAAAAACTAAAATATATAACAAAGTCAAACTCAAAACGAGCAGAAATTAATATGAGTAGGGTACAAAACCCATATGCTTTCTAAAAGCCAGAATATAATTTGTACTTTACTGAAAAAATTCTTTGAAATGTTTTCACTTTTTTAACTTTAAGATATCAAAAATTAACTAAGGTTTTAAGGAATAAGTATCAGCATATGTATATTAAATCTACAATGCACATTTTTAAAAGTAAATTCATTTGAATTTTTTTCAGTAGAGCATAAATTATATTCTGGCTTTTAAAAAGCATAGAGGTTTTAAACCCTACTCACATTAATTTCTGCTCGTTTTGTGTTTGACTCTGTTATTTATTTTAATTTTTGTTCGTTTGGGTTTCATTTATTTGTTGATACTGATTTGGGGTAGTTGTATGCTGTGTAGATTATATGATAGTCCGGACGCCAGGTGTTGGAAATGTGAAATATTAAGGAGCAAACATTACGAGCTACTAAGGAGCAACATTAAAACATAAAAAGAAAAGAAATGATTACCTATATTTGGGGGCTCACCTCCTAGTCAATACCTCGCTCTTTACGCTAAAGTTTTTTTTGGTACTTTCAAAAGAGCTATCTATTCTAATTAACCGGCCTTTGTGATTCAGGGGTTTGTGATTCGAACAAAACTCGAACCTCTAGTGTAAAGAGCAAGGTATTGACTAGGGGGCGAACTTCCTAACATACGTAGTAAAAAAATACAAATATAGAAATTCGTTACGTAAGTTAATTCGTAAGTTACGTCAGAACAAAATTCGAGGAAGCCATTTAGCCAAAAAAAGGAAAATTAATGTGCCAATTTCTTTTTAACTATTCATGTACGGTGAGCCAAAATCAAAGCTTCATTAACTCAAAAACGTTCAGAAATTAAATTAGAAAAAAGTTTTTATAACTGAAAGTAAGGAGCGACATTAAAGCTTAAAAGGAATAGAAATTATACCGTATATGAAAGGGGCTGTCCCCTCCTCAGTGCTTCGCCCTTTACGCTAAAGTTTGACTCTGTCTAACAACTTTATTTTTTAAAACAATAAAAAACTTTAGCGCAAAGAGCGCTAAGAGTTCGTTTTAAGTTTTAATGCTGCTCCTTACTTTCAGTTAAAAAGCCTTGTTTTTTTTTATTTAATGAAGTTATGAAGACGAGATTTTCAGAGGATATTTCAATTGTATTGATGACAACCTGCCATCCGTATGCAGGTTGTCAAAATGGCATACCAGTAATATCTTAGGAACATTTTCGTGTGTGAAATTAAAACGTTCAACGCCTGTTGTGGGGGATGTTGAACTAACCAACAGACAATATTTGCATCGTAATACTAATGCTTCCATTCCTACAACTACTGCTACTAATACTATTAGCCTACTACTACTGCTACTAAAGCTAAGACTGGTAATATAAACTGTACTCCTACTGCTGCTACTATATTTACTGGTGCTACTACTACAACTATTAAACCTAAGGGCATTAAGGCGAAAATTTTGGGCAATATTGTAACTGTAGAACTTCCAACTTCAGCCAAATGAGCCAACTCTAAGGCTTCAATCAATCAATCAATCAATTTATTCAATCAATAAACTTAACAAATTTACAGTTCAATATAAACTCCCCCGTAAGGCTCTATGGCCAGGAAAAAAAACAGGGGAGAAACAAAAATTAAACAAATACATAAGAAACTAAAACATTTTCAACATCATACATTCACACCTTTAAGATACTCAACACAAGAGAACAAAAGAAAGAAAAACAAATGATAAATAAACAAAAAAAATAAACAAGAGAGAAAAAAAAATCATAAAATACAATAATCCACATAAAAAAAGAAGAGAGAGAAAAAAAAAATCAAAAAATCAAAAACTAACCAGAGGACTACCAGGCAATCAATTTATTCCGCGTGGACTACCCTATGATCAATCAATGTTTGGGGAAATGGTGGGCGTGAGAGGGGGGTTAGTTGCCCCCAGCCACATTTGACTGTTAAAAAGGGTACTGGCCCTTTTTAAGGTGTTTCTAGCAATTTTCAATCATATGAGCCCTTTTTGAAGTTTCTTCAACAACACTTTCTATAAACACCTTATATTCCCACTGGGCATAACTTACAGCCCTTGCCCTGAGTGCAATGAGGGGGATTTTCATCCTCAAAGACCTAATTTCCAGAACTTTCAACTACGTTGAATAAAATGGCTATCTCAAAATTTTGATTGGATGTGTTTGAGGTAATGGTGGGCGTGAGAGTGGGTTAGTTGCCCTCCAACCACTTTCGGCTATTACAAAGGGCCCTAGCCCTTTCAATTTCCAATCAAATGAGCCTTTTTTTGAAGTTTCTACCACAACACTTTCTATGAAAACCCAATATACCCCTAGGGCATTACTTACAACCCTTACCCTGAGGGTTCTGGGGGGACTGTCATCCTCAAAGACGTAATTTCCGGACCTTTCAACTACGTTGAACAAAATGGCTAGTTTAAAATTTTGATTGGATGGGTTTGGTGGGCGTAAGAGGGGGCCACTAAAAAGTGCACTCTGTGGGGAGTATCATCCTCAAAGGTATAATTTTCGGACCTTTCAACTACGCTGAACAAAGTAGCAAGTTTAAGATTTTAAAAAGGTCTTGCCCTCCAATCACTTTTGGCCACTAAAAAGTGCACTCTGGGGGGATTATCATCCTCAAAAGCATAATTTTCGGATCTTTCAACTACGCTGAACAAAATAGCAAGTTTAAAATTTTGATTGGATGGGTATGAGGAAATGGTGGGCGTGATAGGGGGCTTCTTTTCCTCCAATCACTTTTGGCCACTAAAAAGTGCACTAGCCCTTTCAATTTCCAATCGAATGAGCCCTTTTTGAAGTTTCTACGACAACTCTTTCTCTAAAAACCTCATATGCCCCCAGGGCACAACTCATCCTCCTGCCTCTGAGGACTGGGGGGGGGGGAGGTTGTCATCCTCACAGATCTAATTTCCAGACCTTTTCACTACGTTGAACAAAATGCCTATCTTAAAATTTTGATTGGATGTGTTTGGGGGAATGTTGGGCGTGAGAGGGGGGTTAGTTGCCCCCAGCCATATTTGACTATTAAAAAGGGCACTAGCCCTTTCAATTTCCAATCGTATGAGCCCTTTTTGAAGTTTTTTCAATAACACTTTCTATAAGCACCTTATATTCCCCCAGGGCATAACTTACAACCCCTGCCCTGAGTGCTCTGAGGGGGTTTTCATCCTCAAAGACCTAATTTCCAGAACTTTCAACTACGTTGAACAAAACGGCTATCTAAAAATTTGATTGGATGTGTTTGAGGAAATGGGGGCGTAAGACTGGGTTAGTTGTCAATTTCCAATCAAATGGACCTTTTTTTGAAGTTTCTACGACAACACTTTCTATAAGAACCTTATATACTCCTAGGATATTACTTACAACCCTTACCCTGAGGGTTCTGGGGGGAGTGTCATCCCCAAAGACGTAATTTCCTGACCCGTCAACTACGTTGAACAAAACGGCTAGTTTAAAATTTTGATTGGATGGGTTTGGCTAAATGGTGGGTGTGAGAGCGGGCCACTAAAAAGTGCACTCTGGGGGGAGTATCATCCTCAAAGGCATAATTTTCAGACCTTTCAACTACGCTGAACAAAATAGCAAGTTTAAAATTTTAAAAAGGTATTGCCCCCCAATCACTTTTGGCCACTAGAAAGTGCACACTGGGGGGAGCATCATCCTCAAAGGCATAATTTTTGGATCTTTCAACTAGGCTGAACAAAATAGCAAATTTAAAATTTTGATTGGATGGGTATTGGGAAATGGTGGGCGTGATAGGGGGCTTCTTTCCCTCCAATCACTTTCGGCCACTAAAAAGTGCACTAGCCCTTTCAATTTCCAATCGAATGAGCCCTTTTTGAAGTTTCTACGACAACTCTTTCTATAAAAACCTCATATGCCCCCAGGGCACAACGTATCACCCTGACGCTGAGGACTGGCGGGGGGGGAGGTTTTCATCCTCAAAGATCTAATTTCCAGACCTTTTCACTACGTTGAACAAAATGCCTATCTTAAAATTTTGATTGGATGTGTTTGGGGAAATGTTGGGCGTGAGAGGGGGTTTAGTTGCCCCCCAGCCATATTTGACTATTAAACAGGGCTCCAGCCCTTTCAATTTCCATTCGAATGAGCCCTTTTTGATGTTTTTACGATAGCACTTTCCATGAACACCTTATATATCCCCAGGGCATAACTTATAACCCTTGCCCCATAGTGCTGTGGGGGGAGTGTCATCCTCATAGACATAATTTCCAGACCTTTCAACAACGTTGAACAAAATGGCTAGTTTAAAATTTTGATTGGATGGATTTGGCTAAATGGTGGGCGTGAGAGGCAGCCACTAAAAAGTGCACTCTGGGGGAATATCATCCTCAAAGGCATAATTTTCGGACTTTTCAACTACGCTGAACAAAATGGCAAGTTTAAAATTTTAAAAAAGTCTTGACCTCCAATCACTTTTGGCCACTAAAAAGTGTACTCTGGGGGGAGTATCATCCTCAAAGGCATAATTTTCGGATCTTTCAACTACGCTGAACAAAATAACAAGTTTAAAATTTTGATTGGATGGGTATGGGGAAATAGTGGGCGTGATAAGGGGCTTCTTTCCCTCCAATCACTTTCGGCCACTAAAAAGTGCACTAGCCCTTTCAATTTCCTATCGAATGAGCCCTTTTTGAAGTTTCTACGACACCAGTTTCTATAAAAACCTCATATGCCCCCAGGGCACAACTTATAACCCTGACTCTGAGGGCTGGGGGGGGGGTTGTCATCCTCAAAGATCTAATTTCCAGACCTTTTTACTAGGTTGAACAAAATGCCTATCTTAAAATTTTGATTGGATGTGTTTGGGGAAATGTTGGGCGTGAGAGGGGGTTTAGTTGCCCCCCAGCCACATTTGACTATTGAAAAGGGCACTAGCCCTTTCAATTTCCAATCATATGAGCCCTTTTTGAAGTTTCGTCAACAACACTTTCTATAAACACCTTATATTCCCCAAGGGCATACTTACAACCCTTGCCCTGAGTGCTCTGAGGGGATTTTCATCCTCAAAGACCTAATTTCCAGAACTTTCAACTTCGTTGAACAAAATGGATATCTCAAAATTTCGATTGGATGTGTTTGAGGAAATGGTGGGCGTAAGAGTGGTTTAGTTGCCCTCCAACCACTTTCGACTATTACAAAGGGCCCTAGCCCTTTCAATTTCCAATCAAATGAGCCTGTTTTTGAAGTTTCTACGACAACATTTTCTATAAAAACCTTATATAACCCTAGGGCATTACTTACAACCCTTACCCTGAGGGTTCTTGGGGGAGTGTCATCCCCAAAGACGTAATTTCCGGACCCTTCAACTACGTTGAACAAAATGGCTAGTTTAAAATTTTAAAACGTCTTGCCCACCAATCACTTTTGGCCACTAAAAAGTGCACACTGGGGGGAGTATCATCCTCAAAGGCGTAATTTTCGGATTTTTCAACTACGCTGAACACAAAATAGCAAGTTTAAAATTTTGATTGGATGGGTATGGGGAATGGTGGGCGTGATAGGGGGCTTCTTTCCCTCCAATCACTTTTGGCCACTAAAAAGTGCACACTGGGGGGAGTATCATCCTCAAAGGCGTAATTTTCGGATTTTTCAACTACGCTGAACACAAAATAGCAAGTTTAAAATTTTGATTGGATGGGTATGGGGAATGGTGGGCGTGATAGGGGGCTTCTTTCCCTCCAATCACTTTCGGCCACTAAAAAGTGTACTAGCCCTTTCAATTTCCAATCGAATGAGCCCTTTTTGAAGTTTCTACGACACGGCTTTCTATAAAAACTTCATATGCCCACCGGGCACAACTTATAACCCTGATTCTGAGGGCTGGGGGGGGGTTGTCATCCTCAAAGATCTAATTTCCAGACCTGTTTACTACTTTGAACAAAACGGCTATCTCAAAATTTTGATTGGATGTGTTTGAGGAAATGGTAGGCGTAAGAGTGGTTAGTTGCCCTCCAACCACTTTCGACTATTACAAAGGGCCCTAGCCCTTTCAATTTCCAATCAAATGAGCCTTTTTTTGAAGTTTCTACGACAACGATTTCTATAAAACTTTATATACCCCTAGGGCATTACCTACAACCCTTACCTTGAGGGTTCTGGGGGGAGTGTCATCCCCAAAGACGTAATTTCCAGACCCTTCAACTACGTTGAACAAAATGACTAGTTTAAAATTTTGATTGGACGATAACACTTTCCATGAACACCTTATATATCCCCAGGGCATAACTTATAACCCTTGCCCCATAGTGCTGTGGGGGGAGTGTCATCCTCATAGACATAATTTCCGGACCTTTCAACTACGTTGAACAAAATGGCTAGTTTAAAATTTTGATTGGATGGATTTGGCTAAATGGTGGGTGTGAGAGGCGTGATAGGCGGCTTCTTTCCCTCCAATCACTTTTGGCCATTCAAAAGTGCACTAGCCCTTTCAATTTCCAATCGAATGAGCCCCTTATGAAGTTTCTGCGACACCGCTTTCTATAAAAACCACATATGCCCCCAGGGCACAACTTATAACCCTGACTCTAAGGGCTAGTGGGGGGGGGGGGTTGTCATCCTCAAAGATCTAATTTCCAGACCTTTTTACTAGGTTGAACAAGATGCCTATCTTAAAATTTTGCCTATCTTATATACCCCCAGGGCATAACTTACAACCTTTGCCCCGTAGTTCTATGGGGGGAGTGTCATCCTCAAAGACATAATTTCCGGACCTTTCAACTATGTTGAACAAAATTGTTATCTCAAAATTTTCATTGGAAGTGCTTGGGGAAATGGTTGGCATGAGAGGGGGGTTAGTTGCCCTCCAATCACTTTCGACTATAAAAAAGGTTCCTAACCCTTTCAATTTCCAATCGACTGAGCCTTTTTTTGAAGTTTCTACGACAACACTTTATATACCCCCAGGGCATAAATTACAACCCTTGCCCTGAGTGCTCTGAGGGGGTTGTCATCCTCAAAGACCTAATTTCCGGACCGTTCAACTACGTTGAACAAAATGGCTATCTCAAAATTTGATTGGATATGTTTCTGGAAATAGTGTGCGTGACAGAAGGGTTGGTTGCCCTCCAATCACTTTCGACTTCTTAAAAGGGCCCTAGCCCTTTCAATTCCTAATCGAATGATCCCTTTTTGAAGCTTCTTTGACAACGCTTTCTATAAAAGCGTTACATTTTTCCAGGGCATTACGTACAACCCTTGCCCTGAGTGCTGTGGGGGGAGTGTCATCCTCAAAGACATAATTTCCGGACCGTTCAACTATGTTGAACAAAATGGCTATCCCTATATTTTGAATGGATATGTTTGAGGGAATGGTGGGTGTGAGAGGGGGTATATTTGTCTTCCAATCACTTTCAACTATTAAAATGGACACTAGCCCTTTCAATTTTCAATCGAATGGGCTCTTCTTGAAGTTTCTACGACAACACTTTCTATAAAAACCTCATATACCTCCAGGACATCTGCAACCCTTGCCCAGAGGGCTGTGGAGGGGTTGTCATCCTTAAAGACTTAATTTCCAGAACTTTTGGTACGTTGAACAAAATGGTTATCTCAAAATTTTTATTGGATGTGTTCGTGGAAATGGTGGGCGTGAGAGGAGGGTAGTTGCCCTCCAATCGCTCTCGACTTTTAAAATGGGCACTAGCCTTTTCAATTTACAATCTAATGAGCCCTTTTTGAAGTTTCTACGACAACGCTTTCTATTAAAACCTTAAATAACCCCAGGGCATAACTTAAAACACATGCCCTGAGGAGTGTGGGGGATTTGTCATCCTCAAATACCTAATCGATAGACTTGCCTCAGTTAGAAATATTTATCCGCGAATCCGTATTTTACCGTTCAGGGTTGTGCTTATTTTATAAGGTTAAACTAATGTATGATATTATTAATAATATTGCTGCAATATGTCTTCTTCATATGTTTGAGACAGCTGCTGATGCCCATGGGCATTTAACGAGACAGGTTGGTATGTATAGAAGGCCGATTAGAGTGTTTTTGAGGTCCGCTTTCTCTGATCGTCATATTCTACTTTGGTCTCACATCTTCTATTAAGGATATTGCTGAAAGGTCTGGCTTCCGTGAGCAGTTGAGGCACCATTACCTGCAGGTTAATGAATTCTAATATATATTTTTTTTTCTCAAGTAGTTCTATATGTTTAATATGTTTTATATGGTTTTTTTTGTTTTGTCGTGAAAACGAAACCCGAATGAACTGATGTAAGTGGATGTAAGTTCTTTTTGGAGTTGCAATACAAGCCCTGATTACTGGGCTTCATTTTTTTTTTTTTTTTTTTGTAAATAACTTATATCTCCATTCAAAAAAACCTAATCTATCCTCAAAGACTTAATTTCCAGAACTTTCAACTACGTTGTCATCCCCAAATACCTAATTTATCCTCAAAAACCTAATATCCTGAACTTTCAACTACATTGAACAAAATGGCTATCTAAAAATTTTGAATGGATCTATTTGGAAAAATGGTGGGCATGGGAGGGAGGTTAGTTGCCCTCTAATCATTTTCGACTGTTAAATGGCACTAGCCCTTTCACTTTCAAATCGAATGAGCCCTTTTTGAAGTTCCTAAAAACAGCGCCTTTTATATAAGCCTTATATGCCCCCAGTGTATAACTTATAACCCTTGCACTGAGGGCTCTGGGGGGAGTGTCATTCTCAAAGATTTAATTTCCGGACTTTTCAACTGCGTTGAACAAAACGTCTATTTCTAAATTTTGATTGGATATTTTTGGGGAAATGGTGGGCGTTAGAGGAGGGTTAGTTTTCCCCAATCATATTTGACTATTAAAAAGGGCACTAGCCCTTTCAATTTCCATTAGTATGAGCCCTTTTTTAAGTTTATACGACAAATTTTTTTATAAACACCTTATATGTCCCCAGGGCATAACTTACAACCCTTGCTCTGAGTGCTCTGAGGGGGTTGTCATCCCCGAAGTCATAATTTCCGGATCTTTTAAATACGCTGAAAAAAATTCCTATCCCATAGTTTTGATTGCCAGTGTTTGGGGAAATGGTGGGCGTGAGAGGGTGGTTAGTTGCCCTCGTATCACTTTCAACTATTGAAAAAGACTCTATCCCTTTCAATTTCCAATTGTATCGAATTTCCAGTTCCAATCGAAGCTTCGAATTCTCGAAGAATCGAATTCAATTCGATTCGGAGAATCGAATTAAATTTCCAATCGAAGTTTCTATGAAAAAAACTTTCTATAAAAACCTTAAATGCCCTCTGGGCATTATTTACAACCCTTGCCTTGAAGGGTGTGTGGGGAGTGTTATCCTCAAAGACACAATTTCTGGACCTTTTGTCTACGTTTAACTGAATGGCTAGTTCAAAATTTTGATTGTATGCGTCTAGGGAATGGTGGGCGTTAGAGGGAGCTAGATGCCCTCCAATCACTTTCCACTATTAAAAAGGGCACTAACCCTTTAATTTCCAATCAATGAGCCCTTTTTAAAGTTTCTACGACAACACTTTTTATAAACACCTTATATGTCCCCAGGGCATAACTTACAACCCTTGCCCTGAGTGCTGTGAGGGGGTTGTCATCCTCAAAGACCTAATTTCCCGAACTTTCAACTACATTGAACAAAATGGCTGTCTCAAAATTTTGATAGGATGTATTTGTGGAAATGGTGGGCGTGGGAGGGGTGTTAGTTGCCCTTCAATCACTTTCAACTATTTCCAATTAAATGAGCCCTTTTTGAAGTTTCTACGACAAAACTTTCTATAAAAACCTTATATGGCCCCTGGGCTTTACTTACAACCCTTGCCTTGAGGGGTGTGTGGGGAGTGTCATTCTCAAAGACGTAATTTATGGACCTTTCATCTACGTTGAACAAAATGGCTACTTCAGAATTATGATTTGATGCATTTCTGAAGTGGTGGGCGTGAGAGGAGGCTAGTTGCCCTCCAATCACTTTCGACCATTAAAAAGGGCACTAGCCCTTTCAATTTCCAATCGAATGAGCCGTTTTTGAAGTTTCTACGACAACAATTTCTATAAAAACTTCATATGCCCCCAGGGCATAGCTTGCCCCTGGACTTTAGTTTGGGGGGGGGGGGTGGCATCCTCAAAGACCAAATTTCCAGAACTGTCGGCTATGTTGAAAATAAGTATTGTCTCAAAACTCTGATTGGATGTGTTTGGGGAAATGGTTGGCGTGAGAGGGGGCTAGTGGCCCTCCGATCACTTTCGACTATTAAAAAGGGCACTAGCCCTTTGAATTTCCAATCGAATGAGCCGTTTTTGGAGTTTCTACGACAACACTTTCTATAAAAACCTCATATTCCCCAGTGCATAGCTTCCAACCCTTGCCCCGGGGCCTTGGGGGAGGGGTTTGTTGTCATCCTGAAAGACCTAATTTCTAGAACTTTCGGCAACGTTGAACAAAATGGTTTTCTCAAAATTCTGATTGGATGCGTTTGGGGAAATGGTTGGCGTGAGAGTTGGGGTAGTTGCCCTCCAATCACTTTCGACTTTTAAAAGGGGTACTATACCTTTCAATTTCCAATAGAATGAGTCTTTTTTGAAATTTCTACGACAACGCTTTCCACAAAATCTTATGTGCCCCCAGGGCATAACTCATAGCCCTTGCCCTGAGGGCTTTGAGTTGAGTGTAATCCTCAAATATATAATTTCTGGACCTTTCAACTACGTTGAACAAAATGGTTCAAAATTTTGATTGGATGTGTTTGGAGAGATGGTGGGTGTGAGAGGGGTGTTAGTTGCCTTCCAATCACTTTAAGCTATTAAAAAGGGCACAAGCCCTTCTAATTTCCAATCGAATGAGCCCTTTTCGAAGTTTCTGCGACATCTGCTTCGTTTTGAAGTGCCCTGGTCTACAAAACAAAAAAATAATACATTATGGCATCATCGTTCTTTACTTAGGCAGTGTTATTGCGCTGCCTATGATTACTAGAGGGTAGACGTGGGGAGCAACAAGTATAGAAACTGATAAGATTTTGATGTTCAGCAATGTAATTTGAACAGATGAAGATTGAGACGAGAAGAAAAAACAAAGCAAAAAAAAGAACATAACAGTGCTACAATTACTGCAGCGACTGACATCTTTATCAATTTGTTTAAAATCTTACTGAAAATTGATTATTATAATTATTATTCGTTTTTTTACAAGATAAAAGTGGGAATCCTATGTAGCCTAAATTACAACGAATTCTTTTGTTTTCAAGAATTGTTTAATTCAAAATCCTATCTACCCATGGTAGGGGAGGAATAGCTTGAAAAACGATGACGTTGTTTGAAACTAGTTATTCTCCCTATTCTTTAAAGTATCTAAACAGACAAATTTACCGAAATTAAGGGCGATTGACTATTTAAAAGTATAAATACTGCTAGAAGCTTAGAAAATACGCCTAAAACGCCTCCTCAGTTGGTATCTTGGAGATAATAAAGTGTATACTGGAAATGTCGTTCTTTCCAATTCTCATGACTTCCAAAATTTTTTTTAGTCTAATATTTATTGGAATAGCGTTACTAGTTAGCTTTAAAAATTACGAAAAAAGAAAAGGAGAATAAGAAGGAGGCATATCGCTACTTCCCGTGGAAAAACTTGTTGTTTAAGACGTTTTTTTTACCGGAACTTTTGTCTATGGAGACATAGCTATAGCTGACACCATTTCCATGGTGTTTCAGACTGTTTTTCGAAATTTTTATTAATTGTTTTACGATAAGCTATTACCATTAAGATTAGTCGAAATAACAGTTGCCATTTTTGAATCAGCTTCAAATGGCAATCAGCGATTCCGTCAATCAGCGATTTGTCAAAACTCGTTTTTAAATTTTCAATTACTATGGACTAAAGTTCATTCTTTACTAGGTTGCCGGTGGGAAGCCTGAAAATTTGAAGCCTGAAAATTTGAAAAGTGAGCTAGCTACCATCATATCAAGAAGACAAAGCCTAAACTTTGGCTGCTGGAACCTACGATCGATAAAATGCCCCCTGACCCAAGCTTTTATAGCTGAAGAATTATAGCTGATATAAATCATATTTATAATCTTGAAATCTTGTGTGTCTCTGAGACGAGGCTGAATAGGTGTGACATCTCTACCCTAGAAGCACCGTCCGCGAAGAAGGTCATATTTTACAACTCAGGACCAACAGATGGCTCTGGTTTAGTAGGAGTAGGTCTTATATTGTCTCCAAAAGCGGCCACTTGGCTCCTTGAATATGAGGCAGTATGTAGCAGGATTGTAGGGGTGAGATTTCAAGACCAAAATAGCAACATGACCGTCCTTAGCTGATACGCCCCAACCAGAGATACCCATGGACACCTAAAAGACCAGTTTTACAGTGAAATGTAGATGGTCATTGACAGGATCCCTCGAAAGGATCCTACTCATGATCGGAGACGATTTAAATGCAAGGATTGGTGGCAGGCTGAATGACTTTGAACAGGCAATTGGCAATCTTGGCCTCGGTGACAGGTACTCTAATGAGAAAAGACTACTCCTGTTCGCAATGCATAACAATCTTGCTATGGCTAATACTTGGTTTAAACACAAGCCCTGTCACACATATACCTGGGAATCTCGCAATGGAAGAGTGAAAGCTCAAATTGATTACCTGCTTATATCGTGAAGGTGGAAGACCATAATGCTAGACTCAAGGGTATACAGAGGTGCTGACACAGGATCCAAAAATGGATCCGACCAGTTCTCGCTAAACACCAGGCTAAGATTCAGAATAAGTACGAAGAAGGCCTCCGTGCTAGGTCAGAAAATAAATGTATCTAAACTGAAAACATATAAATACCGAGAATCTTTTGTCATTGAACTTTCCAACCGCTACGCCACCCTACAAGACGACGCTGAAGGTATTGATCAGAATACAAACTCATCAGGATGCCACGCTTACACGATAAAGAGAAAAGGGAGCAAGCTCACAGGCCACGTGAAAGAAACCGCATCAGACATCATTGGATTCGTAAAAAGAAAAGCCAAAAAATGGATCTCTGAGAAATCGCTAAACTCTGTTCAAAGAAGAAGGAGATAACCAGAAAATTCCGCTGCGTATAAATCGCTGCGTCAGGAATGCCATAAGTCTGCTAAAGCTGACAGAAAGGCCTACTGGTCAAATATGGCCGACGAGATGGAAAAAGCCGCCTCATGAAATGATACAAGGAAGCTTTACCAGTTTCTTGGAGAATGTACTGGGAAGAGAAAGAAATCTGCCATCCCCCTGCTTAAAGCGAAAGATGGGAAACTGCTCACAAGTACAAAAAAACGTATCGAAAGGTGGCGGGCACACGTCCAAGAATTGCCGAGACCGGGAATTACAAGAAGCGGAAGCCAATACAAAATAAACTCACCCAACCCATCAGAAAACTATTCTTATGAAAATTTGTCAACAGACCCACGTACTAGAGAGGAAGTAGTCCAGACAATCAAACTGCTAAAAAACCACAAAAGTCCTCGAATAGTTGGCATCGCTGCTGAGTTGCTAAGAGCTCTGCCTGATTTGGCCACAGATGAGCTCCATGAACTCGCTACGGATGTATGGTACAATGAATACTTTCCCGATGAGTGGAAGAGAAGAAAATGAGAGACAAAGAAAATTATCCCTATCTTCAAAAATGGAGACCAAATGGAATGTAAGAATTACATTGGCATATCGCTCATCCTGATTGCTGCAAAGACGTTGGCAATTATACTTCTAATTAGATTCCGAGACATTAGAAATTCCCGAACGCGACCCAACCAAGCATCAGATCTTTAGCTTACGACAGGTCCTAAAACATCGCTCCAAACTCCAGCAGGAGACAAATCTTCATCGACTTCATCACGGCCTTTAGCTTGGTCTATCGGGACGTCATATGGGTCGCAATAAGAGAGGACAGAGTCCCTAAGAAGAACATCAGACTGTTGAAGGCATACTACGATGGAAACAAGGCCCAAGTTAGAGTTGATAGTGAGTTTTCGGATTTGGTCCTGATTGAGGAGTGTGTACTTCAAGGATGTATTCTGTCACCGACCTTATTCAACTTCGTCATTCATTGGATTCTCGTGGCCCTCGACAAGTATAAAGGTGTGGAAGTGAGCCCGTCCTTCTCTGTCACGGATCTAGATTACGCTGAGTCACATGATCTGGATATACTTGCTGAGTCTGTTACAGATGCCCAGACCATGATTAATGAAGTAGCAAGCAGAGCACTTTTGACTTGCCTCCAAATAAGTCTATTGAAGACAAAAACAATACAGACAGCTGGGATGGATGACTCCCCTGTGATCCTAATTGGGAGTCAAATCGAGGACGTTAAGTTGTTCAAATGCCTTGGCCCAATGATAAAGGCAATTGGTGAATCATCAGAGGAAACCCAGAAACGCATATCCTCAGCATGGAACGTCTTTCTGCAGCTGAAGAACTCTCTTTGGAAGCGTAGCGAAATCTTTCCACGCACAAAGCTCCGAGTTTACGAAGCCATGGCACTATCTGTTGTTCTCTATGGGTTTGAAACTTGGTCACTGAAAGCAGCTGAAGCGTCAAACTTGGACGTATTCCATCACATATACCTGCGATTAATATTAAGAATTCGCCTCTCAGACAGGGTCTCGAACGAAGAGGTCAGAAGAAGAGGCAGGTATCGCCCACTTGTCTCTGATTTCGTCAAAATAAACCGTCTGAGGTGGTTTGGCCACACCATGCGGAGATCAGAAGAGTATATTACCAAAAAATGCCTCAAATGCCTTCCACTACCGGCATGGAAGAACTAAGCTGGAGGACAAAAGAAAACATGGCTTGGGACAGTCAAGACTAACCTTGAGCCTATTGGGGATTTCCGAAAATTTGGGCGACGCTGGGATCATCATCGGCTTTAAATTATGGAGCCTGCCACCCTCGAGCGAAATCTCTGGAAAGAAACATGCCGTCGTCTGCTGAGCGCCACGATAAGCCTGGATACGGTTTGAACGGGCAACAAGTAAATTTAAGTCCCTATTCTATCGAATTCCCAATCCACCTCTGACAAAAAAAGGAGCCAAAATTACCCTAGGTATCCAGAAAGCTCTAAATCTCGGAAAATTTTACTTTGTGGTCATTCTTTATTTTTGATATGGCTGTTGTCTTTTGTCTTCCAGAGACACTTTCTACTCTCTGAATTGTTAAAATAAGGTGCTTAATTCGCAAGCTGCTCGAACATTTCCAAAAACCTAATACAAATGAAAAACAGTCTACAGAAAATTCTACCAAACGTCGAGAGTCATCTATCCATTTTTTATTGAAAAACCGCCAAGGTTTTACGGATTGGTTGAAGAGAAAGGTGGAAACACGGGTTCCCCATACTCTTTTGTCTTGAGTATTATTTATAATGCTTACATCTAGTTCCCATTTATTGGGTTTTGTGGAAAACCAATACGATTTTGTTGGATTCTGGATGACGATTTATTCACCACCTCTCTGAGGAGAAAGGCAAATCCCCACAAGTTGAAATTTTTCAGCCCATGTGAGAAAATATGCTCAGAAATAAAATGAATCAAATGAATAGGCTGGGTATAAAATTTCGAAGCTGTTCCGGTGCTGTGAAATGGTTGGGAGTCTCCATTCCGTCATTATTTTCGCGGGGGGGGGGGGGGAAACACAAAAAATTTAAAAAAACACCAAGAATATGAAATTGTTATTTAAACCCTCTTGATTTCTATAAGTGTTTCTGGTGTAAGCTGTTATCATGAAAGTAAGGGGAACATTAAACCCCGAAAATGAACAGAATCTATTCTGTATAGGAGGGGGGCTTCTCTACCTCCACTTCATGATTGGAGGGCAACTAGCCCCCTTCCACGCCCATAATTCCCTCAAACACATCCAATCAACATTTTGAGATAGCCATTTTGTTCAGCGTAGTTGATTTCCAGATAGAAAATATCTTTTTGAGGAGGACACTCCCCCGCAACCCTCAGGGCAAGGGTTTTAAGTTAAGCCATGAGGGCATATAAGAACAATGTTGGCACAATGTACCATATATTATTTTTTTACTTTAGAACAAGGCACTTCATATGAAAGGGGTCGTTGTAGAGACTTCAAAAGAGGCTTATTCGATTGGAAATCGAGAGTTCTAGGGCCCTTTTTAATAGTCAAAAGTGATTGGAAGGCAACTAGCCCCTCCCTCCCATCACTCACCCAAACACATCCAATCAAAATTTCGAGATAGCCATTTTGTTAAGCGTAGTTGATTTCCAGATAGAAAATGTGTTTTTGAGGAGGAAACTCCCCCACAACACTCAGGGCAAGGGTTTTAAGTTATGCCCAGGGGGCATATAAGGTTTTTATAGAAGGTGTTGTCATAGAAACTTCAAAACAGGCTCATTCGATTGGAAATTCGAAGGGCTAGTACCCTTTTTAATAGTCGAAATTGATTGGAGGGCAACAAGCCTCCCCCACGCCCATCATTACTCCAAACCCATTCAATCAAAATTTTGAGATAGCCATTTTGTTCAGCGTAGTTGATTTCAGGATAGAAAATATGTTTTTGAGAAGGGCACTCCCCCACAACCCTCAGGGCAAGGGTTTTAAGTTATGCCCTATTATATAAGGTGTTGTCATAGAAACGTCAAAAAATGCTCATTTGATTGGAAATTAAAAGACTAGTGCCCTTTTTAATAGTCAAAAGTGATTGGAGGGTAATTAGCCCCCCCCCCTCACGCCCATTATTCCCCCAAACACATCCAATCAAAATTTTGAGATAGCCAATTTGTTCAGCGTAGTTGATTTCCAGATAGAAAATATATTTTTGAGCTATTCAAAGGGCTAGTGCCCTTTCTAATAGTCGAAAACGATTGGAGGGCAACTAGCCCCCCCCCCACGCCCATCATTTCCTCAAACACATCCAATCACAATTTTGAGATAGCCATTTTGTTCAGCCTAGTTAATTACCAGATAGAAAATATGTTTTTGGGAGGACACTCCCCCATAGCCCTCAGGGCAAGGGTTTTAAGTTATGCCCTGGGGCCATATGATGTTTTTAAAGAAGGTGTTGTCATAGAAACTTCAAAAAAAGCTAATTCGATTGTAAATTCAAAGGACTAGTGCCTTTTTTAATAGTCGAAAACGATTGGAGGACAACTAGCCCCCCGCCCCACTACGCCCATCATTCCCCCAAACACATCCAATAAAAATTTTGAGATAGCCATTTTGTTCAGCGTAGTTGATTTCAACATAAAAAATATATTTTTGAGGAGGAAACTCCCCCACAACCCTCGGGGCAAGGGTTTTAAGTTATGCCCTGAGGGCATATAAGAGCATTGTTGGCACAATGTACTATGCATTATTTTTTTCCTTTAGAGCAGGGCACTTCATATGGAAGGGGTCGTCGTAGAAACTTTAAAAGGGGCTTATTCGATTGAAAACTGAGAGTTGTAGTGGCCTTTTTAATAGTCGAAAGTGATTGGAGGGCAACTAGCCCTCTCCCCCCACGCCCATCATTCCCCCAAACATATCCTATCAAAATTTTGAGATACCCATTTTGTTCAGCGTAATTGATTTCCAAATAGAAAATATGTTTTTGAGGAGGACACCCCCCACAACCCTCGGGGCAAGGGTTTTAAGTTATGCCCTTAGGGTATATAAGAGCAATGTTGGCACAATGTCAATCATTCAATCAATCAATCAACCTTTTATTTCTAAATAAATGAAAAAAGGAAACAATTAACATGAACATTTCCACTCAAAGCTATGCTTATACGAGTCACACCCGATATTGGTAAACAAATTAATATCACACTATGAAAAGAAAAGAGAAGAGTTGATAACATAAGAGAGGGATAAAGAATATGAAAAGAGTGAGTTGAGACGAGGTGGAGTCAAAGAGTGAGAGTGAGAGGATAAGATACAAACGAAAAATTGAAACATTAAAAATTGAAAAATTGAAAAGTACCTTTTCTCCAGCATCCTGGCTATTTAATATGTATTCAACTGAATCAACTAAGGCATGCAAAGTTGAATGATAATACCGAAACCCGTATTGACGGGGAGAGAGTAGCTGCTTGACATCGAGGAATCTGTATACTCTTTTATAAACCACTTGCTCGAGGACTTTTGATATAACCGGTAGAATTGATATGGGTCGATAATTAGAGATAAGACTCTTTTCTCCTTTTTTTAGAGGGGAAGGGCTTGGGCAGTTTTGAACACATTAGGATAAACTTCGGTTGCTAGTGAAAGGTTGACCAAGTGTGCAAGTGGAGCTACAAGACCTGTAGAGGCCTTCTTCAAGATGTAGTTGCACAGCCCAAAGGTGTCTTGGGTTTTGCCATTAGGCAGCTTACTAATAATCACTAGTAATTCCTCTTTCGTACATGGTGCTGGAAAAAGACATGATATTGTTCTACTGTGGGTTTGTTCAGGAGATGGGGCAGAAGCATATAGAGATGTCTGATTAACGTAAAATTGATTAAAAGCATCAGCACGAGATTCACTTGCTACTGTCTTACCACACATATTTATTATTTCTTTCGGTATAGCCACCTTCTTCCTTTTTTGACAAATTATTTCATTAACAACCTCCCATATTTTTCTCAAGTTACTCTTACATTCATTTGTTCTCTCCGCATAATATCGCCTTTTTTGCATTACGTACTAATCCGTTTATGTATTTCTGTACTTTTTGTATGTCTCTCTCGCTTCAGGAGTTGTCGATTTAAAATCTTTCAGGTACAGTCTATTTCTGTGTTCGATAGACTGAACGAGACATTTCGTCATCCAAGAAGTTTTGGGAACACTTTTGATCCGACTTGTTCGTAGAGGAAAACAGCGTTCTGTTAACTGTTTAAGCCGGCTCGTGAGTGTATTTGCTGCCATATCTGTCGAAGACGCATGAGTTACAGCAGACCAATCATTCGATTTCAGGGTGTCAGTGAAGCAGTCAATGTTTTTTGGGAAAAACTTCAATACGTGAAAACACGATTAGACGCTGACACAGGAGATCGGCCTGCCCTTGTTGGCACCATTTTGATGACATGGTGGTGATTGGAAACATCAGATGTTATAATATACGAGGTAAAAAATGTGTGAAGGTTAAAGGAAAGGAATAGATTGTCAATCAGTGTTTCAGTATTTCTAGCTGAACCGTACCATGTGGGAAAGAATACAGTGGGGAGAAGACCAGATGATACAGTTGTATCAAAAAATGAACGCGAGTTGGCGTCACCGTCAATCGTCAGCAAGTTAAGGATGCTTGAAATAATTTTTCTGGGGTATTTATTTTTATTTTTTGAATTTTTGAATTTTGCTTATGTTTGTTCCATAGGTGTCACTTCATTGGGGTATGCCAGATTATGGCATGGCCCGCTCATATTGCCTGGGTAATGAAATTTAAGCGCCGAAACCAATTTAGGCAATGAGTTTTCATCTGATGAGCCCCTATATGTGGTGATCACCTTAGGAATATAATGTTTTTGTAGATTTAAGGTGCTATAGCTTGGTTTCGTAACATTGAAGCATACTTATTGATGCTGATTTTTGCTCTATTTTGGACTTGATTTTCGGATTGTCGAATTGGATATACTGTTTTATCCTGGGGAACTGGATGGATGAGTAGGGTCTAGACCTTGTTCAAGTGCTCATTTATTTCAGTTACTATAGTAGGAAGACAGTTTTTTTTTTTTTTTTTTTTTTTTTTTTTTTTTTTTTTAAGCCAAATAATTACCGTAATACATTATAAGACATGTATTTTTACATTGACCCAATTCATTAATTTCCGAAATAAGCTGCTCAACTTGCGAACAGAAAATGTCACTTGGAAATGGCGGTGGCTTATAAAAAAGGCACACAAAATCTACTGGAGAATACTTTCCAAGAATTTCAATGACTATTGAGTAGACAGATCGGCAACGTTTGACCACACCATTAAGAACTGATTCAAGTCATCGCGGCCCTTGTAAGAGATAGAATCATTTACAAATAATGTAATGCCACCGGAGCACTTTGTTACGTGCCGTGGAAGATGTATGGCCTCAAAACCGGGCGAACAGTATGACGACATGTCATCTTGAGAAGACAGCCAAGTTTCAGTTAAACCAACTAAACTAAAAGAATTTTTCTTTTCAGCAGTGAATGTGAGAATATCATCCCATTTGTGTTCAATTCCTTGAACATTATGGCAGAAAAGATTAAATTTATCATTCGTAGCAATTGCAGGAAGTATTTCATTAAGATATTCTTGGGGTGTTGCATATGAGCAGGACGAGGCATACACCCTGTCTATCACGGGATCAGTAGCTGACTCGTCATCACATCCTGGTAGATTGATAAATGCAGTTTTTAGCAGGGACTGTTCAGTTTAGAATGAAAAATCATTCATCATCAAGATCAACGATGTTTTTTATTTTCATCAATTAGACTAAATAATGATAGTGGAGGAAAATAGTAATAACAGGAGTGTTTCGGTGTTTGTAGTATTTCGTGATGATATGTACTATGTATTATTTTTTTTTCCTTTAGAGCAGGGCACTTCATATGGAAGGGGTCGTCGTAGAAACTTCAAAAGGGGCTTCCTCGGGGCAAGGGTTTTAATTTATGCCCTGAGGGCATATAAGAACAATGTTGGCACAATGTACCATATATTATTTTTCTTCTTTAGAGAAGGGCATTTCATATGGAATGGGTCGTCTTAAAAACTTCAAAAGGGGCGCATTCGATTGGAAATTGAGACTTCCAGTGCCCTTTTTAATAGTCGAAAGTGATTGGAGGGCAAATAGCCCCCCTCACGCCCGTCATTCCACCAAAAACATCCAATCACAATTTTGAGATAGCCATTTTGTTCAGCGTAGTTGATTTCCATATAGAAAATATGTTTCTGAGAAGGACACTCCCCCACAACCCTCAGGGCAAGGGTTTTTAGTTATGCCCTGGGGGCTTATAAGGTTTTTATAGAAGGCGTTGTCGTAGAAACTTCAAAAAAGGCTCATTCGATCGGAAATACGAAGGGCTAGTACCCTTTTTAAAAGTAGAAAGTGATTGGAGGGCTTGACATTTTTATAGTGAAAATCAAAGTGGGTATAATGTATGTATCGAAGGAGTTGTCGTGGGACTTCGAAAGGCCCTGAGGGTTGTGGCGGAGTGTCCTCCTCAAAAACATACTTTCTAGGTATAAATAATACATAGAACATTGTGCCAACATTGTTCATATATGCCCTCAGGGCATAACTTAAAACCTTGCCCTGAGGGTTGTGGGGAAGTGTTCCTCCTCAAAAACATATTTTCTATCCGGAAATCAACTACACTGAACAAAATGGCAATCTCAAAATTTTGATTGGATGTGTTTGGGGGAATGATGGACGTGGAGGTGGGGGGGGGCTAGTTGCCCTCCAATCACTTTTGACTTAAAAATGGCACTAGCCACTCCAACTTCAAATCAATTGAGCCCTTTTCGAAGTTTTTACGACAACGTCTTCTATAAAAACCTTATATACCCCCAGGGCATAACTTAAAACCCTTGCCCTGAGGTTTGTGGGGAAGTGTCCTCCTCAAAACATATTTTCTATCTGGAAATCAATTACGCTAAACAAAATGGCCATCTCAAAATTTTGATTGGACGTTTTTGGGGGAATGATGGGCGTGGGGGGAGGGCTAGCCTCAAATCACTTTCGATTATTAAAAATGACGCTAGAACTCTCAATTTCCAATCAAATGAGCCCCTTTTGAAGTTTCTACGACGACCCCTTCCATATGAAGTGCCCTGCTCTTCATAGGAAGAAAATAATACATAGTAGATTGTGCCAACATTGTTCTTATATGCCCTCAGGGCATAACTTAAAACCCTTGCCCCGAGGGTTGTGGGGGAGTGTCCTCCTCAAAAAAATATTTTCTGTCTGGAAATCAACTACGCTGAACAAAATGGCCATATCAAAATATTAATTGGATGTGTTTGGGGGAATGATGGGAATAAAGGGGGGGGGGGCTAGTTACCCTCCAATCACTTTCGACTATTAAAAAGGGCACTAGAACTCTCAATTTCCAATCGAATGAGCCCCTTTTGTAGTTTCTACGATGACCCCTTCCATATGAGGTACCCAGCTCTAAAGGAAAAAAAATAATACATAGTACATTGTGCCAACATTGTTCTTATATGCCCTCAGGGCATAACCTAAAACCCTCACCCCGACGGTTGTGGGGGAGTGTCCTCCTCAAAAACATATTTTCTATATGGAAATCAACTACGCTGAACAAAATAGCTATCTCAAAATTTTTGTCCTCCAATCACTTTCGACTATTAAAAAGGGCACTAGTCCTTTCAATTTCCAATCGAATGAGTTTCTACGACAACACCTTCTTTAAAAACCTTATATCCCCTCAGGATATAGCTTAAATCCCTTGCCCTGAGGGTTATGGGGGAGTTTCCTCCTCAAAAGCATATTTTCTATCTGGAAAGCATCTACGCTGAATAAAATGGCTATCTCAAAATTTTGATTGGATGTGTTTGGGGGAATGATGGGCGTGGGGGGGGGATTTGTTGCCCCCCAATCACTTTTTAAAAGGGTAAAATTATTAGGATTAATCACTTTTTAAAAGGGTTAAATAGTACCTTTAAAAGGGTACTATCCCTTCGAATTTCCAATCGAATGAGCCTGATTTGAAGTTTCTACGACAATGCCTTCTATAAAAATTTTATATGCCCCCCGGGCATAACTTAAAACCCTTTGCCTGAGGATTGTGGGGGAGTGTCCTCCTCAAAAATATATTTTCTATCTGGAAATCAACTACGCTGAACAAAATGGCTATCTAAAAATTTTGATTGGATGTGTTCTGGGGAATGATGGGCGTGGTGGGGGGGGTGGGTGGTGGTCTAGTTGCTCTTCAATCACTTTCGACTATTCAAAACGGCACTAGAACTCTCAATTTCCAGTCGAATGAGCCCCCTTTGAAGTTTCTATGATGACCATTTCCATATGAAGTGCCCAGCTCTAAAGGAAAAAAAAATAATAAATAGTACATTGTGCCAACATCGTTCTTATATGCCCTCAGGGCATAACTTAAAACCCTTGCCTTGAGAGTAGTGGGGGAGTGTCCTCCTCAAAAACGTATTTTTTATCTGAAAATCAACTACGCTGAACAAAATGGCTATTTCAAAATTTTGATTGGATATGTTTGGGGCAATGACGGGCGGGGGGGGGGGCTACTAGTCCTCCGATCCCTTTCGACTATTAAAAAGAAACAAGCCCTTTGAATTTCTAATCGAATGATCCTTTTTTGAAGTTTCTACGACAACGCCTTCTATAAAAAACTTATATCCCCCCAGGACATAACTTAAAACCCTTGCCCTGAGGGTTATGGGGGAGTTTTTTCCTCAAAAATATATTTTCTATCTGGAAAGTATCTACGCTGAATAAAATGGCTATCTCAAAATTTTGATTGGATGTGTTTGGGGGAATGATGGGCGTGAGGGGGTTGTTGCCCCCCAATCACTTTTGACTATTTAAAGGGTACTATCCCTTCGAATTTCAAATCGAATGAGCCTGTTTTGAAATTTCCACGACTATGGCTTCTATAAAAACCTTATATGCCCCCGGGCATAGAATTTCCAATTGAATGAGCCTGTTTTGAAGTTTCACCGACAATGCCTTCTATAAGAACCTTATATGACCCCCGGGCATAACTTAAAACCCGTGCCCTGAAGGTTGTGGGGGAGTGTCCTCCTCAAAAACATATTTTCTATATGGAAATCAACTACGCTGAACAAAATGGCTATCTCAAAATTTTGATTCGATGTGTTCAGGGAAATGATGGGCGTGGGGGGGTCTAGTTGCTCTTCAATCCCTTTCGACTATTAAAAAGGGCACTAGAACTCTCAATTTCCAATCAAATGAGCCCCTTTTGAAGTTTCTATGACGACCATTTCCATATGAAGTGCCCAGCTCTAAAGGAAAAAATAATAATAAATAATACATTGTGCCAATATCGTTCTTATATGCCCTCAGGGCATAACTTAAAACCCCTGCCCTGAGGGTAGTGGGGGAGTGTCCTCCTCAAAAACATATTTTTTACCTGGAAATCAACTACGCTGAACAAAATAGTTATCTCAAAATTTTGATTGGATTTGTTTTGGGGAATGATGGGCGTGGGGAAAAGCTAGTTGTCCTCCAATCCCTTTCGACTATTGAAAAGGGTACTAGCCCTTCGAATTTCCAATCGAATGAGCCTGTTTTGAAGTTTCTATGACAACGCCTTCTATAAAAACCTTATATGCCCCCAGGGCATAGCTTAAAACCCTTGCCCTGAGGGTTTTGGGGTGTGTCCTCCTCAAAAATACATTTTCTACCTGAAAATCAACTACGCTGACCAAAATGGCTATCTCAAAGTTTGATTTGGTATGTTTGGGGGAATGATGGGAGTGGGGGGGGCTACTTGCCCTCCTATCCCTTTCGACTATTGAAAAAGGCTCTAGAACTCTCGATTTCCAATCGAATGAGCCCCTTTTGAAGTTTATACGACGACCACTTCCATATGAAGTGCCCTGCTCTAAAGTAAAAAAATAATATACGGTACATTGTACCAACATTGTTCTTATATGCCCTCAGGGCATAACTTAAAACCCTTGCCCCAAGGGTTGTGGGGGATTGTCCTCCTCAAAAAGATATTTTCTCTCTGGAAATCAACTACGCTGAACAAAATGGCTATCTCAAAATTTTGATTGGATGTGTTTGAGGGAATGATTAGCGTGGGGGTGGGGTGGGGGGGTCTAGTTCCCCCCCAATCACTTTCGACTATTAAAAAGAGCACTAGCCACCCCAATTTCCAATCGAATGAGCCCTTTTCGAAATTTCTACGACAACTTCTTCTATACGAAGTACCTGTCGAAGAAAGAAGAAGAAAAAAAATACATTGTGGCCACATCGTTATTTACTTAGGCGGCGCTAGCGCGCTGCCTATGACAAAGACCAATACCTAGACACAGACCGTTGATTAAAATAAGTACGATGTTTCTTGGATCCAGAACCATGAGGACTGAGTCCCTTTACTTCACAAGTAACCATAGCCCCGAAGTGGTCGGATTTATTGTTTATTATCACTCGCTGTCGACAATAATTCACATTTTGCTACCTTGTTAACAAAAAAAGTGTTTAGCGACGGCAACTCGTCAAGTGAGTATTTTTTCGGTACATTATGATATTGGCATTTCACACAGATCATAGGCGGGATGGATTTTGTTACCCAGGTTTCAAGTCCCTGTATATCACATGCACGAATTTTGTCACGCATTGACGCAAGTTTCTTCCACGTTTCACGCACAGATAATGGGGCATCATGTGTCAAATAAATTTCAGACTGGTACGAAACTCTTTTCCCGCGTAACTTCCTACTATTGTTCAAAATGGCGAGTTTGGCTTGTCTCGATTCCACTTGAACTTTCACATTTTTTTCTTTGGGTTTGACTCAAATACAGTAAACTCCAGAACGTCCGTTTCTAAACGTTCTGTGACTATGCTCTGAAAATAGGTCTGCTTCATTTATGTCTGCAGAAACTACATCCCAAGCCAAGATATTCTTTTCTATATCCTTACTTTCCACTTTCATCATAGTTTGTCGCATATTAGCCAGCTACGACTCTAGATTAACCGTTACATCAACCACAACCGACACCTGAAGCTTAAAATTATCAGTGTCAGTTTCAATCTTTGTTACATTGAAACACTTTTGGCTTTAACTCAGATACTTCCCGGTTCAAATCTTGTGCTGCACTTTGAAGCTTTGAAATTCTGTCCTCCAGTCCTGTCATACTAGCAGAAAGAACAGCCAACGCTTTGAAATTGTTCTGGACTGTTGTCAAAACTAAACTTAAACTGTCCACCAGATTATGCAACGTCTCACAATTTGTTCGATCACTGGAAGCAACCAAATCATTCAGGAAACTTTCATTCTTCTTCCTTTTATTTTTTGTCATTGTGACTACAACTGCAACTACTTTCGACAGCGGCTATAACTACTTTGGACTACTTGCAAGTACGACTACTTATTTCAATCCCAAAGGCCTTGTTATGTGATCATCGGGCTATTTTAAACAAGATCTTGAACTTTCTATGGGATACAGTTGAGAAAAATATAACTAAGGAGGAAGGGGGCTAGTTGCCTCCGATCGCTTTGACTCTTAAAAAGAATACTAGAACTTACTATTTCTAATCCGATGAGCCGCCTCTAAAGCTTATATGACCATTCTTTCCATAAAAACCATATATGGCCCCCGGACATAACTTACGACCCATGCCCAGAGGACCGTTGGGGAGGGTGTCGTCTTCAAAGACATAATTACTCGACCTTTCAACTATGCTGAACAAAATGGCAATCTCAAAATTGTGATTGGAAGTATTTGGGGAAATGATAGGTGTAGGAGTGTGTGTGTTTGGGGGGGGGGGGTCTGTTGCCCTCTTTTCCTTTTCGAATACTAAAAAAGGGCACTAAACGCTGCAATTTCAAATTGAATGAGCCCCGTTTGAAGTTTATATGACAACTCCTTCTATACGGATGGCCCTGGTCTAAATCTGATCACTATGACTCTTAAAAGGGCACTAGAAATTCTTATTACCAACCCAATAGGCCCCCTCCGAAGTTTATGTTGCCACCCATTTTTTAAGGACCTTATATGCCCCAGGGCATAACTTAAAACCCCTGCCCTGAGGGCTGTGGGGGGTTTTTATCCTCAAAGACACATTTTCGACTACAGAGCTTTCAACTACGTTGAACAAAATGGGTATCTCAAAATTTTGATTGGATATGTTTGGGGAAATGATGATTATAATGAGGCTGGTTGCCGTCCAATCACTTTCGACTAATTAAAAAGGACACTAGCCCTTTCATTTTCCAATCAAACGAGCTCTTTTCGAAGTTTCTGTGGCAACTCCTTCTATACGAAGAACCCTGGTCTAAACAAAAATGATAAATAATACATTGTGTCAACATCGCTCTTTACTTGGGCATCGGTATTGTGGTGCCTATGATATTGAAAAAAAAGTATAGTGAAATACAATCTTGAATTACTGAGTTTTTCGGATTTAGTATCATTATATACAAAATATTTAGTTTATGTTTATTAGCTCTTTTCAGTAATTTTGATTACTATGACGAAATATTTTTCATTTTTCGTCGTCTGCTTTGATCTATCATACCCCAATGATAAATAAATCTCTCTTTAAGTGATTAAGTGATTATGTTTATTTTTTTCCTATATCCTTATAGTATCCTCCCACTCGTGGCTGGTCCCGTGGCTTAGGATAGAGATAAACTCTTGAGCTTTATTCCCATTATGATTGAGGAAAGAAAAGGAAACTCGACTAAAAGGTTTTTTTGTTCAATCAGTGGCCTCAGTGATCTTTTTAGTAAGTACTCTAAACCAGTCATTTTCATTTTTAATCTCCCTTGCTTTATTGATCAAGGTCGGGGCGGCCCCGTTTCACATATGGTTAGTGAGTGTCTCCAAGTCTATGCCATGGAGGGTATTAGCTCTCTTAATGACTTTTCCAAAAATTGGACCCCTTCTCGGACTAACTGTAATCCGATTCACAAACTCTTTTTGTCCTTATTAGAGCAGTTGTCGGTGGATTAGGGGGAACTAGCCAATCCAAACTTCGTCTAATTATAGCTTTCTCCTCTGTTAGACATTTATCCTGACTTATAATTAAAATAAGTAGATTCTTTTGGTGTCAATTTATTATCTCATTTACTTGATAAAACATATAGTTTTTAATAAAACGCAAACGGAGTAAGAAGTTTTAAACTTTTACTGCTAGGGGAGCGGGAAGGCTGCATTAGCCAAACTCCTCTGTGTTGTAATTTTTGTACGTTTTGAGTTTGACTTGAATATTCAGTTTAATTTTTACCCGATTTAAGATTTATTTATTAATCTATATTTGTGTTTGTTTAATTTATATTTGTTATGATCGCTTATTTTAATTTCTGTTCGTTTAAGGTTTCATTTACTTTTTAGTAGTAATTTCTAGTCTGTTTAATTCTGAATTATTATAAGAATTTATTTCTGCTGGTAATAAGATTATATTATGGCTCTTTACTTTTCTTGGAATTTTTTTTAGGATTCTTTTTTTTAATTAATATCTGGAAAGGAATGGAGTAAATCAAAAAAAGGAACAAAATTAATCACACAAACTTAACGTCTGGAGCTCAGAACCATCCCTGGGGTTTGAGCCCTCCCCCTCCCTGAAATTTTTGCCTGGCTCGTAAAAACGTAAAAAAATGGATATAAACAATGTTTTATGCCCTGGTCTAGGCACATAATTGACCACAGAAATAACGAAAATAAATAAATAATAGCTTTACGTTAGCGTTGTTTTAGCAGAGAGAATTTTTTTTTCCTGACCACTTTTTATGGAAGGCTTTGCTTTAGAAACTTGGGAGAGGTCTCATTAGATAAAATTGAATGTTCTAGTTTCCTCCTTAAGGCTCTAGTTCACAGTAGTTAAAAGGTGGGGTAGTATTCTAAGTCAAAGTATCCTAAGTGGGGATTGACCCTAAATAATGATATTAACCTCTATTCCCAGGGAGTATTTTGTAGAAAAGGGAGGTATGTTTGGTTCCGGTTATCCGATCAGTTTGGAACTCTTAGGGATTTTTCTTTAGGCCGTTCATGCAGTTAGCACTTTCTGAGAGGATTATCTGTTGAAAAAAACCGGTTTTTGGTTATATTGACTGTCAGGCTGTGTGATTGAACTATTTGTACTATTTCCTTTGGATTTGATTATTTCATTCGGATAACTAGAAGGCGTTTATTGGAAAGTGGGGGGACTTAAAAAATCCCCCCTTGCGGGTAAGTCTTTGTTTTTGCGACTTTACATTGAGATTTGATTACGCTTGGACCTACGATGGCTGAAAGTGAAAAAATTATTTTGAACCCGCTACTGAATTGTGTTATAAGAGCACTTACAGACGGAATAAAATTGGACTGTATCGTAAAAGCGTGTGTTGCTTTCTATACACATGAAGATGTTATAAAGGCAAAGCGAATCTTTCATACTGAGTTGAATATTACGAATCGTCTTGTGACCTACTCTAAAGATGAAGACAATATCATTGAAATGTGTAAACTTCTAGTAGCAGCTGCGAAAAATAATGTCAGCATGCCAAAATTTGTCATCTTTAACCCCTGCTCGGTTTCGGTCATCAGAGATGCCAAAGTAAATGAACTCTCTCGGAAGCTTGATAGTTTTTTAGCTACCCAGTCCGCTCCAGCCGTCAGTATTTTCACAAGCAGTCGTAGTGCACCTGAAACGTCCAAGCCCAAAGATCCTTCCTATTCTGTTGTCTTGAAAAATCCCCCCCAAAGAACTCAATGGCCCAAATGACCGGAAAGCTTTCATAGACAGTTTCTGTGAAAATGCAAATGACATTAGCAAACTTCGCAAATCTGCAAACGAATGGAAGCTTGGGTTGAGGTCGAAAGCTGCAGCAGCAAAGATCGTTGAGAAAGCGAAATTTTCCAAGCCCGATCTCAAAATTTCTGTTCAATAACAACAGCACATGGCTGTACTTTGAAATGTCCTTGAAGATATAATCTGTAGAGGAATAAAAAATCTAATCTTAAATAGTGTGAAGACTGAGCAACGCAGAAAATCCAATTTTTTCGAAGTGTATTTTGACACTTTCAGTGAGCTCCAAAAATTTCTGAGTGCTTCGGTGATTATCGGCTACGAGCGTCTACCTGCTGATCCGTCTAAGTTCTTGTCAAGACGATGCTATAACTGCCACAAAATCGGTCACCTTGCTTCCCAGTGTACGGCTGAACCTTTATGCTCTAGATGTGCCTCAAATGAACATCATTCTACGCGAGATGAACCATGCAGACAGCCGACATTCTGCGTTGAATACAAAATCGGCAGTCACACGTGTTAGAGTGTAAAATGTCCCTCAAACAGTAATCCACAAAAGAAATGACATCTGAAGCTTCTGCAGTTAAATGTTTATCGTGGAACATTAATGGCTCGCTCGCGAATTCTTAATGGCGCAGTAAAAGTATTCTTAGTTTTAATAATTCAGTATCGGTTTATTCAGTTTCAGTGAAGCAGCTAAGTGGAAAAGGGCGACCCTCCGGTGGTATTGCCACTTTCGTTCGTTCGACTCTAAGATCTAGTGTATTTGAAGTCAATGATAATTTTCTAGCGATTAGTGTTGAGGGCTGTGTTTTTATTAATGTATATTTGCATACAAATTACCATGATGAGCGTTCGGAGCGTGCTTTTACTTATTCTAGTTATAAACTCGGCCAGTGTATTAACCGTATTAGATCCTTAAGCCTTCAATGCATATTAATTGGTGACTTCAATTGCGATTTGAATGAACCGCTCTTATCTAGGTCTTTACTTTCTACGTTGTTGCTTAGTATTTTTGGAGACCAGTTTGACCTCAAGTGCAAAGATTTAAGCTTTACACACGTACACACCTTAACGTCTACATCAGATCTCGATCACGTCGTTGCTTCTACAAACCTCCTGATTTTATCTATCAAGGTTGTTCCTGAGTTTCAGGTATCTGATCACTTACCAATACAGTCCTCAGCTGAGATTCCTTGTCACAGCTCAGATACTCAAACGCAAACAACTTCGAAAGCACCTCCTAGGTCTCGCCGTGATTGGCGTTAAATTAACCCTGTTTTATTTCAAGAAGAAGTCACCAGAGTCCTTAGTAAGATCAGTGTCCCTTTCCATCTTCTCTCTAGATTAACTGCTCTTTCAAAGGAGGAAACACAACTAGCAGTCGAAATTTATTGCGCATAAATTGGCCACACCCTTCGCTGTGCTGAAAAAGCTGCCGTCCCTCTGAGTAGACCCCGTCATCCTACCCTTCCTGGCTGGTGTGAAAATCCAAATTTAGTGGATACCCATTCTAAGTCTAAATTTTGGCTTCAACTTTGGATTTCTTTTGGAAGACCCCGTTCGGGGGTAGTCAATTCAATCCGCCTGCTCAAAAAAAGAAAATTCGCAAAGGAGCCAGAAGCTCACAGAAAAAAGATGATTGATATCGAATCTACAAGGGCCAAAATTAATCCTTCTCTCCTTTGGCGCTTTCTGTCCTCTAAAAGCGATGAGTCTTTGTCCGCATCTGGTATCTCTGATTCTGAATGGTACGCGTACTATGGGCCAGAATTTTGCCTCCTGGCCCAGCCCTCAACGAAAGATATGAAGATGAGTTGGACGACTTCTTAGATAGTTGTCCTCAGGGTGATTTTGTTGTAACAGAGGGCGCTGTATGCAAGGCCATCTCTCGCCTAAAACCTAAACAATCTTTTGGGATTGATGAGATCAGTGCACCCCATCTAAAAAGTATTGGTCCCGCTCTCATTAGTCACGTAACTCTCCTGATGCAGATTATCCTCATTCAGGGTATTGTCCCAACCACTTTCTCAATTGGAGATCTTACGCCAGTTCCTAGAAAAGGTAAAATTATCATGCAATGCTCCTCTTTCCGTCCAATCACGATTGCTACTTCTCTTTGCAAGTTATTTGAACTTTTATTCGTAGATGAGTTTGAGAAACTGTGTTGCAGTCCACCAAGACAATTCGGTTCCAACGCGATTGGTTGTGCTGAAGCGCTCCAAGTCGTTACATATTCACTCCTGGATGCACACAAATCAAGAGAAAGCCTAGAGATCGGTGGCTTAGACCTGCAGAGAGCGTTTGATTCATTGATTCATGCGCTTATGTTGATAAACTCAGCTAAAAGAGGAGTGAACTCAAATATCATTCAGGCTTTCCGTGATCTTTACTCTCGCCTTCGTGTGCGACTCAAGCTCCCTCCCGATAAAGGCCTTCCGCCAGCTCCACAGTCAGCTTTGATACCAGACCGTAAAGGTGCCGTCAGGGGGCAGTTTTATCCCCCAATTTCTCTAACAACTACATTATTGAGCCTCAAGACAGCTGTCCTTCATCATACATTCTCAGTTCCATTGACATCTCCCTAATATGTTATGCTGATGACACGCTGAATCTCAGCCGGACGCTTAACCGCCTTTCAGAAATTTTCTCATGTCTGCAGTCCAATTACGAGAAAGTCGGTCTGAGATTTAACTCCCAAAAGTCGGAAGTCTTGCTTTACAATTTGATGAATGACACTCCTACTAATGTCACACTGGGTGATTGCTCAGTAAAACCAGTTGATAAAATAATATATCTAGGGTTGCCAATAGGTACCTCATTACAGCATACCCGCTCCCTCCTGATCTTACATCTTTAACGGCGATTTTCCAGCTCCTATGCTTTGATCGTTAAATCCACTCTGAGATTTAACCGTCCACTACTGGCAAGTATTTACAACGCTACCGCTCTGTGACATATAATATATGTGACCCCTTTCTGAAAATTATTGGCAAACCGTGAACAGTCTAAAATCCGCTCTTTATTTTTCCGTTTTGCCAAGTACCTACTAAAATTGCCAACTTGGGAAAAAAATAGTTTTCTGATTCGGCGCTATAATCTAGCGGACCCAAATCTAGCTGTCGAGACACTTATTAGCCGGCAAAAAACAAAACCGGCAATACTAAAGCACGAGTGGGGAAGTTTGCTTGTTTAGTTTTCCCTCTTGTTTTCTTTTTTTCCTTTTTTTTCTCCTTTCAGAAGTTGTTGTCCTTGTTGCTATTTTCGACGAAGTTTTTTTTTTACGTTGTAATTTTTGTGTACGTTATCTTTCTGTTTCCTCTTTTCGTACTATTTTGTATACTATTTAAGAAGTTGTTGCTCTTGTTGTTATTTTTTAGTATGTTTTCTTTTTGTTTCTTCTTCTCGCATTTTTGTATACTCTGTCATTGTACATTTATTGTATACGACGGGTTTTCAATATATTATTATTATTATTATTTCACAAAATTTTCCAAAGGTATATTTCAGAAATGACATGCGTATCTGAACAATTAAGAAGATGTTACCTATACTCGAGGTTTCAAATTCTTTATGTGCAATTTCTAAGAACTGGTCAGGAGGATTGAGCTAGAACTTTCAGAGAGTATTGGAAATAGACAAATTAGTCTCGAACTTTGGCTTGTACGAGGGGCCAGAGATAATTTAAAAAAATATGTATATCCCAATTATAAAAATACCGTATCTGTAATATCAGGGTAACGGCTTGGGGAATCAGTTGAAACTTCTTTTTAATGTTAGGAGAATACTGCCTTGGCCCGGAGACAGAGATATAGATTAAGTGTACGTAATACATACTTCCAAATGAAATAATTTTATTTCCATAATTGAACTTGAAAAAATCCAAAATTCCATCACAAACGCTGTAAATGTTTCCCTCCTTGCTAGCAGCCACACAATTCTATATGAAGTACCTTGAAAATGATCCAATTCATCTGCCTCATTTGGTGGCACTGAAATAGCTTACAGTTGTGAAGAAGATACAGGCTTGTCATGTATCATCAGGGTTAAGGTTGTACCTTTCTTTATGCCGAATGACTTTGAGGCCATTCGGCATAAGAGATTTAAGAAGCATGTGTCAGATTTAAGAAGCATGAGTCGGAAATTTCGCCTCTCAATTTCTTCAGCCCAGTCTATGTCAATTGTTAAGTGAGTATATTTCACATCCCCCTTTAATTGAGATCTGGTTATACTTATTTTTTCACACGTGAAACCCGTTGTAGGGCATCATAAGGCCAACTCCTCTTTCTGGCGCACCTCAACGAGGTCCTTTGCGCTTCAATATTTTTTTTGGAGATGCATTTCCTGCTGCTAGGGCCAGGTGTACTGGCACCACCTATCACCCCCTATACCCATTTGTTCTTTTTTTCTTCACGTCATATTCTGAGTTCCTGTCCTTGAATCAGTTCTCTTCTAGACTCATAGAGAAAATTTTGGACAAAAAGTCAAACTGGCTCAAGATTTTGTTGTCCACTGCATCAAAATGCACTGTTTATCTTCTGCCAATATTTTACCGCGTCTGCTTTTCTTCTTGACTGAGATAAGTTTTGCAGCCTCAGCAAAACTTTTCTTTTCCCCAGCCACAGTTTATATAATTATCCAGTAAGTTTACCGCAGATGATTTCTGGCTCTTCATTCTCGGTGCGAACAAAAAGCTCCTCCCACTTATTAGTGCACTTATTGTCCACTTATTGGTTGAGCTGGCCAAGTGGTTTTGTCATTACTTGTTCCGTAGGTGATTATTCTTTGTCTACCCGTGAAAAGATCTAATGCCGCTTATGTTTATAGGTTCTCTGGAGCACTTGCACCTCGGTCCGGGTTTTTATAATGGGTGAGATAGGGAAAGATCATACTGGATAATTATATAAACTGTGTCCCCAGCCAACTGACTAGAATTCTTCTTATTCCTTGCCCTTTTTCTATGCTTTTGATTACCTTTGCCAACAGTATCGGTAACAACATTAGCAACAATCCCCTAGTCCTCAAACCTTGTCATTTAAACTAATGGGTACGTCCTCGGACATTGTATTTTTAAAGAGGATTTGTCTATACTTTTTTTGTCCCATTTCTATATGAGCCTTTCAAATTGGTGGCCAGATGCTTAAATTGTCCATTCATCTTATATTGCAAACTTGCCTTACCGTGATGGTATCAAAGATCAATCGAAATCTTGGAACTCACAAAATGCAACAGGCAACGGGCGCGTAACCGTCCCTTTGACTAGGGCCACCTCTGATTGGCCAACGGATATCGACGTTTAGTGGCAATCTAGATCTCGACGATGTTTCCCAATGTCTTGCACAAGCGGCAAAGTGAACCAGTTGATCGCCCGTTGCGTTACATTACGTCGATAGTAAACCCGGCCATAAATTAATTCTTTTAAGCAAAATTGTAGGGAGGGGGTGGTGTTCCACTTTCTTCTTCTGGCACTGCCTCCCCCTCCCCCAAATTAAGGCTCTGGATCCGTGCTTGGCTAGGCTCTCCAGAATAGATAGCACACTTACCCCACGCCAAACCCCGTCCTGATCCACCATGTGTTACACATCCTCCAAGACCCCCCCCCCCTAAAAAAAAAATACAACAGACCAGTAACATCGAAACATAACAATTTAAAGATCAAATTTAAACAGAATTGACTAGAGGATACATTCGATACACAGAGTCTTCTCGCACTAGTTGCCACAAAATCATAGGCAGCGCGCTAGCGCTGCCTAAGTAAAGAACGATGTGGGCACAATGTGTTTGCTTTTTTCTCCACCCGGGCACTTCGTATCGCAGTAGTTGTCGTAGAAACTTCGAAAAGGGCTCATTTGATTGGAAATTGGAGTGGCTAGTGCCCTTTTTAATAGTCGAAAGTGATTGGAGGACAACTAGCCCCCCAACACCTATCATTTCCCTAAACACATCCAATCAAAATTTTGAGATAACCAGTTTGTCCAGCGTAGTTGATTTCTTGATAGAAAATATCTTTTTGTGGAGGACATTCCCCCATAACCGTTGGGGCATTGGGTTTAAGTTATTCCCAGGGGGCCTATAAGGTTTTTTATAGAAGGTGTTGTCACAGAAGCTTCAAAAAAGGCTTAATAGATCGGAAATTTAAAGGGATAGTGCCCTTTTTAATAGTCAAAAGTGATTGGAGGGCAACTAGCCCCCCCCCCACGCCCATTGTTCCTCCAAATACATCCAATCAACATTTTGAGATAGCCATTTTGATCAGCGTAGTTGATTTCCAGATAGAAAGTATCTTTTTGAGGAGGACACTCCCCCATAACCCTCGGGGTAAGGGTTTTAAGTTTTGTCCTGGGAGCATATAAGGTTTTTATAGAAGGCATTATCGTAGAAACTTCAAAAAAGGCTCATTCGATTAGAAATTCAAAGGGCTAGTTCCATTCTTAATGGTCGAAAGTGATTGAAGGGACCTAGCCCCTCCCCCACGCCCATCATTCTCTCAAACGCATCCAATAAAAATTTTGAGATAGCCATTTTGTTCAAAGTAGATGGTTTTAAGATAGAAAATATCTTTTTAAAGAGGACACTCACTTACATCCCTCGGGGCAAGGGTTTTAAGTTATCACTTGGGGGCAGATAATGTAATGAGAGAGTGTTTTGTCAGAGAAACTTCAAAAATGAATCATTCGATCGGAAATTCAAAGGGTTATTGCCCTTTTTAATAGTCGAAAGTGATTGGAGGGCAACTAGCCCCCCCCCCCACGCCCATCATTCCCCCAACGACATCCAATCAAACTTTTGAGATAGCTATTTTGTTCAGCGTAGTTGATTTCCAGATAGAAAATATCTTTTTGAGGAGGACGCTCCCCCACAACCCTCGGGGTAAGGGTTGTAAGTTATGCCCTGGGGCCATACAAGGTTTTTATAGAAGGCGCTGTCGTAGGAATTTCAAAAAAGGCTCATTCGATTAGAAATTCAAAGGGCTAGTTCCTTTTTTAATAGTCGAAAGTGATTGGAGGGAACTAGCCCCTCCCCCACGCCCATCATTCTCTCAAATGCATCCAATTAAAATTTTGAGATAGCCATTTTGTTCAGCGTAGTTGATTTCCAGATAGAAAATACGTTTTTGAGGAGGGCACTCCCCAACAACCCCCAGGGCAAAAGTTTTAAGTTATATCGTGGGGTATATATCGATTGGAAATTCAAACGGCTAGTGCCCGTTTTAATAGTCGAATGTAATTGGAGGGCAACTCGCCCTCCCCCCTGCGTCCATCATTCCCCCAAACACATTAAATCAAAATTTTGAGATAGCCATTTTGTTCAGCGTAGTTGATTTCAAGATAGAAAATATATTTTTGAGGAGGACACTCCCCTACAACCCTCGGGGCAAGGGTTTTAAGTTATGGCCTGGGGGCACATAGGGTTTTTATAGAAGGCATTGTCGTTGAAACTTCAAGAAAGGCGCTTTCGATTGGAAATTCAAAGGGCTAGTGCCCTTTTTAATAGTCGAAAGTGATTGGAGGGCAAATAGCCCCCACGCCCAACATTCCCCCAATACTTAGGCAGCGCGCTAGCGCTGCCTAAGTAAAGAACGATGTGGGCACAATGTGTTGTTTTTTTTTGTTTTTTTTTTTCTCCATACCCGGGCACTTCGTATCGAAGGAAACGTCGTAGAAACTTCGAGTCAAATAAATAACCGAGTCAAACTCGAAACAAGCAGAAATTAACATAAGTTGGGCGCAAAACCCCTATGCCTTCCCAAGGGTAGAACAAAATTTGCATTTTACTGAAAAAATATAAATGTTTTTACTTTTACAACTTTAATAAATAAAATAATGTTAACATTTTGATTAATAAATATCAGTATATGCATATTAAATTGACAATGCACATTCATTTTTTTTTCAGTAAAGTGCAAATTTTGTTCTGGCCTTGGGAAGGCATAGGGGTTTTGCGCCCAAATTTGTTAATTTCAACTCTTTTTTAGTTTGACTCGGTTATTTATTTTAATTTCTGTTCGTTTTCGGTTTCATTTATTTGTCGATGCTGATTTGTGGTAGTTTTGAGCTTGGTAGATTATTTTATTTTATTTTTGCTCATTTTTTGTTTAATCGAGTTCTTTACTTTTCTTTGAAAAACTTATTTTGTGGAAATTTTTTTTTTAATTAATTACTGTCAAGATGTGGTCTAGCAAGGAAATTCTTTAGTATCGCAAACATTGGAGGCACTCCACTATTGATGATTCGCTTCAGAAATTTAGGCTAAATTTAAACTGGGACGAGAGTTTCTGTGCTAAAATTGACCGTGAAACTTGATCTTTGTATCTATAAATGCGCCAAGTATCCATTATTCAATTAATGAATAATGAACTTGATTTGAATGAAATCGGATACAATTTTTTGGATATTTGGACTGATGAACCGATCATAAGGTGATTGCCAAGCTCACGTTGACCTACCTATTCAAAGTTAAGTGTAGTTTTTGCCTTTTTGATAATACATTTCAATGGTTCAGTTCACAAAGGATGCTGTTGTTCTAGCAAAATTCAGAAGGTATCCACCATGGCCATGCCGAGTGTTGGACATAATTAAGGCCAAAAACAATAAAATATCTTACGTTGTATTTTGTTACGGAAGCCGTGAAATCGTGACAACAACAGCCTCACAGCTTTCGACCTTTGTTAAGATTTCAAAGGAGGCTAAGAAGAAAAATGAATTAGGAGTTGCGAACGCTGTTGCGGAATTAGCTGATTTTCCTCATAAGCATCTTTAGATTAGTGGTTCGAGTTTACCAGATACATCGGAGAATTCAGTAAACTCTGTTTTATTGGACTTGGATACACTTAAATCAAATATCCGTAATTATATTGAAAAAGAAGTTTGTAAAAAGTTGGAATGTCAAATAGTGCGGATATGGTTGACTCTATCGTTTCTCAAATTCACGACTCTATACTCGTTCAGTATTCGACTAAGTTTGATGAGATTGAAAACAAACTACGGCCTCTCCAAAACGCGAACCTAGCCCTGGAAAATAGGGTTGAACAGCTTGAAACCCGTTTTGATGATATAGAGCAGGAAAAACGACTGAATATGCTCGTATTTCATGGTGTTGACCATAGTGGGGGTCTTCCCATCTCTGAGTGTGTATTGAATGTGATTACAGATAAAATGCAAATTTCTGATTTTTCTTCGACCGCAATAGTTTCTGTATTTAAATTTCGAGCAAATTATACTGATCCAGTTACCATTGTAAATACAAATAAGCGTCCTGGGTCTGTGTTGGTTGCGTTCAAGTCTGCTGAAATTGCAAGAAAAGTGTTTGCATGTAAGTCAAAGCTTGCTCGGTCGGGAATTTTTGTCACCGAGTACCTAACATCAAAAAAGAAGCAGATTCTTGACTTGGCTAAGAGTCAGCTTCGAAACGGAAATGTTTGGTCGAATAACGGGACGATTTTTGGAAAAAACCCAGTGAAAGATATCCGTTAAGTTCAAGCTATGGCTGAAGTGGTCTGTTTGCCGAATCCGACCATATAATTTTTGTGTTGTGTAAATTTTGTTGTTGAATTACTTGTATGCTTGTTTTCCCTTTTGTATTTTATAGCCAAAGTTTCAGTTTCTTTCACGTTTTTTTTCTTTTCTTCTCTCTTTCTTTTTCCTTCTTCTTTCTGCCTATCACTATGTTTTTTTTGTTTGTTTTTTTTTGTCGTAAAGGTAGTCACCCTCTTCAATGAGTGCAAATATATATGATGACCCTTTGAATGAATTTGAAAAAAAACGGTTTATTTTTGGAAGCCAAGCTCGTGACACATTTGCGGGGAATGATGAATGCATCGATAATTTTTCGTTGAATTGTCGCCCAAGTAATTATGTGAATCCGAATAATCTTTATGAGTATTCAAATCCTGCGAGTGCAGAAAGAGCGATAGTTTTCTGGAATTGTCAAGGTCTAAGAACGATATATTCTTCTTTATGTGAGATTTTTAAGTTCGCTAGATAAGAAACCGTGTATTGTAGGCCTTTGTGAGACATTTGTTTCTAGCAAGTCACTGCCATGGGATTCCTCTTTACCAGGATATATTTGCGAGCAAAGAGAACGGACAACAATGGAGCGGGGAGGTCTAGGCAATTTGATTAATGAGGGTACCCAATACTGGGTTAGGGATGACCTTTCCCTGTGGCTTGAAGGTAGGATCGAAACACTTTTTACTGAAATAAAACATGAAGGGGAAAGGAACTTGATTTTGGGATTGATTTACAAAAATCCGTCATGTGATGTTAGTTTTTTTCTTGATGAATTTGAACCACTGTTAGATAAAATTAATAATGAAAATAAAAACAGATTTATGATTGGAGATTTTAATATAGATTTACTAAAAAAGCGAATAGCTCAGATTTTGTTAATATGATGGTGTCACATGGTAGTTTTCCTCTTGTGACTATTCCAACTCGGATTTCGAATCTCTCGGCATCTTTAATTGATAATTTTTTCGTTATGGTAGATTGCTTGAAAGATCCCAAGCAGATGTGGTTGTGTCCGACGGCTCGGATCATCTTTTTTTAATAAGTAAAATAAAGCTGAATCAGTCAAAGGAAAATAAACGAAATGAAAGGGCGTATTACCGTGAAATAAATAATAAACCTAAAGAGTTTTACAAATATGATGGATGAAACAAATTTCTCGCGTGTAATAAAGGAAAAGTGTCCAAATACTGCATATGACCTATTCAGTGAGATATTGACGAATATAATGACTGAAACATGTCCCTTGCGAAGAATAAACCCTAAAAGAAATTTTCCTAAGAAACCATGGATAACAAAAGCTATTCTAGTTTCAATAAAGCAGAAAAACATACTTTATTTGAATTATTTAATGGATCATTCAGATGATAATTTTATAGAATTAAAAAGATTTCCGAATATTTTAAATTCAGTAAAACGGAATGCTCAGAAACTTTATTTCCAAAATGAATTTCATGAAAATCAAGGGAATATGAAAAATACATGGAAAACAATGAATAAACTTTTGAGTAAATTTCATATTAAGGAGGAGGTGAGAGTCATGGAGACAACAGGAGGTCGTCTTACTGATTCTCAAGACATATCTGAATTTCTGTGTGGTTATTTTGCAAATGAAGGAAAAAGACTTTGCGATCAAGCGCGGGCTAAACTACGCACATCTGCGAGTTTTGGATCTGTCGTTGAAGGACAGCCTGCAAGTCAGAATTTCTTTAAGGTTGCAAGATATTCGAAACGGGAAGTGGCACGATTCCTGGCTACGATGAAGTCAAGCTCTAGTGGGATGGATGAGTTTTCCCTGAAACTCATAAAAGCCGCAAAACAAGTGTCTTACCTGTCTTGACGCACCTCATCAACCTTTCTCTAGATCTTGGAGTCTTCCCGGAAGCACTAAAGATTGCAAGAGTGGCTCCTCTTCATAAAGGAGGGAAAAAAGATGACCCATAGAATCGAAGACCTATATCTATTCTCCCATTTTTCTCTAAGTTATATGAGAAAGTGGTACATGCCCAGTTAAGTTATTATATTGAAAAGAATAAAATTCTAATGGAAAATCAATTTGGGTTCAGAAAAGGGCTATCTACGGATATAGCAGTTCTTAAATTGGTTGATTGGATTAGTGATGCATTTGAAGCCGGTCTCATACCCGCAGCTGTGTTTTTGGATATGAAAAAAGCGTTTGATACGGTGGACCACTCAGAGCTTATTCAAGCTCTTGACTCGATTGGGGTGAAGGGTTCAAGTCTGGAGTGGTTTTCATCGTATCTACACAATCGGTATCAGACAGTTCGGAATGGGTCATTTTTATCTTCAAAAAAGAAAATATAGTGCGGGGTCCCACAAGGGTCAATCCTGGGACCTCTACTTTTCATTATTTTCATTGATCGATTGAAACTCTACCTGTCAGAGGCTGGTGTCATCCTGTTTGCAGATGGCTCTTTCTGGAAGCGCCTTCACTTGATGTTTTATATAATAAAATTCATAATGCAGTTTCTGAATTTCTAACTTTTTCTCAGCAAAATATGTTAACCCTAAACTTTTCTAAAACTTTTTTCATGATATTTTCTAGACTTTCGTCTAGTGCTGGAAATGACCATTTCACGGTTCAAGAAAATGTGATAAAGAGAGTAGCAACAACGAAGTATTTGGGGTTATTAATTGATGAGAACCTGTCGTGGAAAAACCATTCAAGTGCAATAGCTGAAAAATTAAGCAGAGGCCTTGGGGTGAGGCGAAGAATTAAAAATCTAGTCCCAAAAAAGATCCTGAAAATGATTTATTTTTCTATATTTTACCCGTATATTAGCTACGGATGCTCTATATGGGCAAGTAATTTTGTAACATGTTTCAAAAGAGCACAAAATAGAGCTGTAAAATTATTATCTGAATTTGATGATTCTGATGAGGTTCCTGCTCATGAGCATTTTAAAAAGAATAAGTTAATGGATGTATCCCAAATTCCAGATTACCAAGTCGCGATTTTCTCGTATAAATATTTGAATCAGCTGCTCGCCCCTACTTTTGAAAATCTTTTTACTTTTAATAGAGACCGTCATGATCATAATACAAGAAAAGCTGATAACTTAACTCATGAGTTTAGGAGCACCACTTGGGCATCTTTTGTGATTCGCCATTATGGTCCCCATGTTTGGAATATAATGCCTGAGTGTGTGAAAAATGCGCCTGGAGTCTTCCGGTTTTCAAGTCACGGGCAAAGAAGTTTCTTTTATCTCGTGAGTGAATTTGGTGTCAAGCTCACTCCAGGTTGTCATTCTATTTAATGTTTTTCCCCGATTTACTTCGCTGTTTTTTTTTGTTTTTTTTTCTATCTACTTCTTGTCTTTTCCTCTTTCTCTCTTTTTTTCCTTTATTCCTTCATCAGATGAGTTTCTTGTGTGTTGAGTAGCAAGGTATGAATGTTGATTTAGTTAGCTGAGAGTGATAAACTCGCTTGTCCTTTCAAGCTTATTGCCTTTCTTGGCAGGCGAAAGGCGAATAGTGTTTGTTTTCTTTTTTAATAAATGTATATCTCATCTCTCATCTATTATTATTATTCTAGGTGCTAGATTTCATTTTACGGTATGACTATTTACACTTTAAAAAAAAAAAAAAAAAAAAAAAAAAAAAAAAAAAAAATAAAATGTTTGAGAGATAATATATGCAAGCGATTTGAAGGCTCTGTTTTCCTTCTTGTTTTCTTCTCTTTTTTCAGATCTTCAAAGCTTGCCTGAAAAATAAGGAATATAGAACTGTGTGTTTCACGCTTACTTTTGAGGATTTATATAAGGGAGCAGCTAATTTTTCAATGGATACTGTCCTCCCTTGCCCTCAAGCTACGTTACCACTATCAAACAGTGCTGAAGCTAGATTCCAAGCCAAAGCTTTAAGTTGTGTTTTTCAAAAATAAAACAGCTTTAAACTTGCCTCAGGGAAACTCTCTTGTCTTACGAGAAATGGCGAGGGAAGACCTAGAAAACCTTATTCACTGCTCGAACTTAGACCTAATTGTTTTCACACGTTTGAATAATCGAATGTAATATTTCCTGAATTTGCAATAAGCAACTGTTCAATTGAGAGGTGACAAGCCTGCTACTTGTCCCTGAAAAAAAGACCCAGCTATTGAAATGACGATTCGGCGCCCCATGTGCCAGCAATGGCTTAGGAGTATCTTTATCCTATACTATCTATAGAGAAGAAAGTTTCTCATATAGGAAGCTGATAAAAACTTCTAAATGCCCTGTTTTGTATTGCACAATGTTCCTTACAGCTGCATTGTCCAAGGACAATTCTAACATGACTTAAAAAGAAGTCACTCAACCTTACCACCGTTGACAATGCAAAAATATAGCAACAATTAATTTACTTTTCTGAAAGCTATTATTTGGCCTACTTATAGTCGTCTGATTTTTGTTCATATTTCTGAAAATAGACTAAGATTATCTATAAGGTTCTCATGAACATTCGCTATTATAGAAGTGCGAAATATTCGCTATTCAAATGTAATTTTTTCTCCCCAAAATTATTCTACTGTGCGGAGTGAAGCGTTGCACGTACAACTGGACGGAAAATAGAATATTATGTTGTTTCTGGGATAAAATAGGATATTTTTTCCGGTTTTTCGTCTCCAAAATTTGAGCAGGATTTCGAAATCTGACAAAGTTTTATACAGCAGAAAATGAAAATAGTAAATACCATTATGACAAAATCCTTTAAAACATGTGCTAAGCAAAGTTAAATATTGATTTATTTTGTAAACTGCAAAACTAGCCAAAGCTAGGCTAAAAATCCAAGGACTTTTGGCGTTTTAGGAGACAACAGAGCGGGTAATTTTTCAATGATATTCAAAAATAGACCCGCTCGTTTCAACACACATCTTCTCAAAGACCCTCAAATTCGCCAAACCTACATCGATGAACTGTCTACTCAAATATCGGACCTTCTTTCTAATATTCCTGTAACTCTATCTAAAGAGGATATCGATAAACTGGTCACAGACTCCTCTAAGATCATCAGCAAAGTAGCGATGTCCGCCCTAGGAACCAAAAAGGGTGATAAAAAGCCTTTGATAACAAATGAAATTATTTTATTATGTACTGAGAAACGAAAACACAATAACAGGTCAGACAGAGAGAGCAGGGACAGATATAAGCAGTTGAAGCGTGCTGTAGAAAAAGCCACCCGTAGAGCCCATCGCAACTACATTAAAGACAAATGTGAACAGTGTGAGGCTGATTTTAAGAGAGGCGATTCATACTTCATGTATAAGAGAGTTCGTGAGCTAACAAGCAAGAAAAACCTCAGTTCTTGTACACTGCTAGATAAAAATGGCTCTCAGATACAAAGCACAGAAGGTATCCGATCGAGATGGATGGAGCATTTCAAAGAAAAGCTTCATCCTGATATCTTTCCAAACTCTGCTGTCCTGGACCTCTTGCCCGTTACTGTCTCAGATCCCAGCCCACCTCCTCTCCGTTCTGAGGTCGAAGATGCCATCCAAGCGCTGAAGACTAACAAGGCCCCTGGCCCGGACGGGATACAGGCAGAACTGCTGAAAGTCCGGTGTGAACCACTTATAGATCTTTTCCACAAGGTTCTATCCGGTGCCTGGCAAAAGAGGCATTTCCTAACTTCTTAGCGCGAAGCCACAATTGTTCCACTACACAAGAAGGGGTGAAAGGCGATATGTGATAATTACCGTCCTATTAGCCTAACAAGTCAAACTGCCAAGATCTTCACCCGAATTATGCTCCAACGGATCAGAGCCGTGTCATCCTTAGTCATCCAAGAATACCAAGCCGGTTTTCGCCCTGGGAGATCGACCGGTGATCAAATTTTCACTGTTCGCCAAATTTTAGAGGAATATCTGGAATTCGGTCGCGGCCTGTATCAGCTCTTCATCGACTTTAGGCAAGCATTTGACCTTATTTGGAGAAATGGCCTATGGCATATCCTTCTCCATTACGGAATCCCACGAAACCTAGTAGATCTTATCAAGGATAGGTACTCAAAATTTGGGAGTCGTGTGATGACTAGTGAAGGTCTCACTGACAGTTTCCAGACTTCCGCAGGTGTCCTTCAAGGATGCCTTTTGTCTCCAGAGCTGTTCAACCTTTTCCTCACAGCAGTCTTATCCCTGGTGGAGACAACTTGTGGCGCACATATAGGGGGTGTTCAGATAGATAAGCTAGCCTACGCCGACGATATCAACGAAATGGCTGAAACACCCGAGGATCTACAAGCCGTTCTTAACGACGTCTTCGAAGCCACTAGTTCTTTTGGAATGATCATAAATGTATCAAAAACAAAGGCTATGTGCTGCTCACGAAAGCCGCAGAAGACAGTTATGCCAGACCTGAAAATTAATGGAGAGAGTATCCAGTGGGTTGACGAGTTCCCGTACCTCGGCAGTCTGATCACCAGCGACAACTGTCTATCAAAAGACATCAAAAGACGTCTCGCCCTCGCGAGTTCCAGTTTCAAGGCCCTTATGCCCATATGGCGAAGCAAGGATTTGTCTCTGCGGCTTAAGACACGACTTTTTGATACCCTGATCATCCCCATCGCAATCTACTCATGTGAAACATGGACACTGAAGGTAAATGACAACCTTCGATTTGCAGCATTTGAAACTAAGTGCCTCCGCCGCATCGGCGGGATCACTTACCTTGATAGAATCTCAAATGTCGAACTTCTCGAGCGCCTTAAAGTACAACAAACAATTCTCATGAGGATCCAGCTCCAGCAACTTCAATGGCTCGGTCACGTACAATGGATGAGTCGGTCCCGTCTCCCAAAAATTACCTTCAAAGGCCAAATTCACGGTTCTTGTCCTCTTGGCCGTCCCCCAAAAAGGTGGAAGGAAAACTTTGCACCTCACTGCCTCTCGGACCTTCTTCGCCTAGCAAAAGACCGTGAAGCATACAGAAGGCACATCCACGCCGTTACGAAGAAAGAGGCCCCAAGACGACCTTCAAGGACGGATGGGACTTAAGAATTAAGGAAGGATTCAAAAAGTCTCCAAAACATGAGATTTATTCAACCTCATATTGGCTATACAGCACAGCAGGTGAAAAAAAGTAACTTGCAATAAAGGTTGCTTCTTTACATGACCATTTTGACGGTTGAATATTTGTCATATCTGGAAACAAGCTTCGGAATACCCCTTCTTAAATTATCGTGGCTAATGACGAAGTGAGATGTGATAGTATTATTATAATAAATTGTATTACTTATTAATAAATAATGTATTATTTATTATTTTTTTTTAGTAATGCACTATTCATTTTATATTTTTGTTTTTTGGTTTCTTGGTCTTAGACCAGGGCACGTATCGAAGAAGATGTCGTATAAACGTATAAAAAACGGCTCATTCGATTGGAAATTCGAGTGGCTTGTGTCCTTTTTAATAGTCGAAAGTGATCTCCAAACACATCCAATCAAAATTTTGAGATAGCCTTTTGTTCAATAGTTGAAAGTTCTGCAAATTAGGTCTTTGAGGATGACAACCCCCTCCCACAGCACTCAGGGCAAGGGTTTTAAGTAATGCCCTCGGGGCATATAAGGTTTTTTATAGAAAGCGTTGTCGTAGAAACTTCAAAAGGTGCTCATTTGATTGATAATTGAAATGGCTAGTGTCCTTTTTAATAGTCGGAAGTGATTGGAAGGCAACTAACACCCCTTCCACGCCCACCATTTATCCAAACACATCCAATCAAAATTTAGAGACAGCCATTTTGGTCAAAGTGGTTGAAAGGTCTGGAAATTATATCTAAAGGGATGACACTCCCCCCACAGCCCTCAGAGTAAGGGTTGTAAGCTATGCCCTGGGGGCATATAAGGTTTTTATTAAAAGCTTTGTCGTAGAAACTTAAAAAAGGACACATTCGATCGGAAATTCAAAGGGCTAGTGCCCTTTTAAATTGTAGAAAGGGATTTGAGGGGAACTAAGCCCCCTCTCACGCACAATTTTTCCCCAAACACATCCAATCAAAACTTTTAGATAGGCATTTTGTTCAACGTAGTTAAAAGTTTTAGAAATTGGGTCTTTGAGAATGATAACCCCCCCCCCCCAGAGCTCTCGGGGCAAGGGATGTAAGTTATGCGCTGGGGGCATATAATATTTTTATAGATAGTAATGCTATAGAAACTTCAAAAAGGGCTTATTCGATTGGAAATTAGAAGGGCGTGTTTCCCTTTTTAATATTCGAAAGTGATTGGAAGATAACTAACACCCCTCTCATACCTATCATTTCCCCAAACACATCCGATCAAAATTTTGAGATAGCCATTTTGTTTGACGTACCTAAAAAGTCTGGAAAGTATGTTTTTGAGTATGACACTCCCCCCACAGCCCTATGGGCAAGGATTGTAAGTTATGCCCTGGGGGCATATAAGGATTTTTTATGGAAAGCGTTGTCGTAGAAACTTCAAAATGGAATCATTCTATTGGAAATTGAAACGGCTAGTGCCCTTTTTAATAGCCGAAAGTGATTGGATGGCAAGCAGCCCCCCTCTCACGCCCACCATTTCCCAAAACGCATCCAATCAAAATTTTTAGATAACCATTCTGTTCAACGTAGTTGAAATTTCCGGAAATTATGTCTTTGAGGATGACAACCCCCTTAGAGCCCTCAGGTCAAGGGTTGTAAGGTATGCCCTGGGGCATATAAGGTTTTTATAGAAAGTTTTGTCGTAGAAACTTCAAAAAGGGCTCATTCGATTGGAAATTGAAAGGGCTAGTGCCCTTTTTAATAGTTGAAAGTGATTGGAAGGCTTGAAATTTTTATAGTAAAGATCGATGTGGTTACAATGTATTATTATTGTATTTTTTTATTTTTTTGTCTTGGCCAGGGCACTTCGTATCGATGAAGTTGTCTTAGGAACTTCAAAAAGGGCTCATTCAATTGAAATTAGAAAGGACTAATGCCCTTTTTAACAGTCGAAAGTGATTGGAGGGCAATTAGTCACACGCCCACCCTCCTATTTGTCTATTATGTTTAAAAACTAAATGTTGCCTTAAGATTAAATCAAAATACGCTGTGTTAATGCTAATTCCCAATAAGGCATCTCAGCAGTATCCCAAGAATGACTGAGGATATTATGTTCAGACTTTCTGGGCTACTTCTGCTCTTAAAATTTTTACCAAATCAAAATAGCGTAAGTGTATCCAAACTATCAAAGAAAGTAAACAGATTTTTTTTGCGAATGGTATCAAAATTCTATTTCAGGTCAACTAGATGAGGTATGTAAGTAAATTAAACACTACTATTTGTGTCTGGATTTTTTAAAGGGTGTATGTTGTTAAAAATTGCTGAAAATTTTTCTCCAGCATGCAAATAGCAGGCCAAACTATAAAGTCTTAAAACAAACAAAAAGATTTAAAGAATTATTTTCTTTTTCCCTGAAAAGACTATGTCACAATAAAACGAACAGAAATTAATTAAAAAAACTTTTTCCACAAAGTAAATTTTTCAAAGAAAAGTAAAGAACTCCATTAAACCAAAAGTGAGCAAAAATAAAATCAAACAGTCTACCAAGCGTGAAACTACCACAAGTTACCATCGATAAATAATCGAAATCCAAAACGAACAGAAATTACAATAAATAACAGAAACAAACTCAAAACGAGCAGAAATTAACATTAGTATGGCTCAAAATCCCTATGACTTCCCAAGGCCAGAACACAATTTGCACTTCACTGAAAAAATACAAATGAATGTGCATTGTCAGTTTAGTATACATATACTGATATTAGTAATTGAAATGTTAATATTATTTGATTTATTAAAGTTATAAAATTAAAAACATTTGTATTTTTTCAGTAAAGTGCAAATTATGCTCTGGCCTTGGGAAGGCGTAGATATTTTGAGACATACTCTTGTTAATTTCTCCTCGTTTTGAGTTTGACTCGGTTATTTATTGTAATTTCTGTTTGTTTAGGGTTCGATTTATTTATCGATGCAGATGTGTGGTAGTTTTACGCTTGGTAGATTATTTGATTTGATTTTTACTCATTTTTGGTTTAATGTAGTCATTTACTTTTCTTTGAAAAACTTATTTTGTGGAAAAGTTGTTTTTTAATTAATTCATTAAAAGATGGAAGTCTTTCGGCGCTGAACTAAAAATCTATGGTGAAAATACGAAATTAAACTGCAGTGACTGCACATAAATTCCCCAAAACAAACCAAAAAAATCAAATCAAACGTTCAACAATTTTAAGACACCTGTTTATGGGTCAGTGAATCATTTGTGGAATTAGTGCTTTGTGGAACAGCAATGTGCTTTGTGTAATGCAACACCTCATAGGGAAACAAATGGTACATTTACGAACTTTCACCTAAAGTCCAAACTTTTCTCTGAATTGAAGAAGTGGCTTAAGAGGCAGATCGTTGCGTTTAAATTAACGAGGTGTTCAAAGAAAATGTCAAAACTCACTTCACAAGTCATTGTTGGAGACATTATACGAAGAGGATATTACAAATATTGTTCAGAAATACGATAACTCCAGTAATTTTCAAAGTGATTTTGTACTATGTAGGGAAGATATTTCCCAGGAAGGTAGTAAAAATAAGTTTTCCCCAGTTTTGCTCTTTTAGTTAAAGTAAGGATCGTAAGTGTAAATTGACTGAGCATAGAAAACATATGCTATCATTTGAGCTCTTCTTACCCAGAAAATTTCCAGTTTTTTTCGAAACGACTTTGACTTTTTTTTTATAGCTAAAGTAAGTATCATAAGTGTAAATTTGCCGAGCATAGAAAACGCATACTTCCATTTGAGCAATTCAGAAGCTAAATATTGGGGGGAATCTTGGAGGGCAAGTACCAACACTAAATCTCCCTGCCTCCCGCAATCTGTGCCACTAGGGCCAATGCCTTGATATTTAAGTATTTTAGGTATTAACTTTTAGTTGTAGGGGAAAAATTTACCTTAAGTTTAGGGTGAAAAAGTTGAAACTAAATCTTTCCAGTGGTTCTAACACTAAATCTTTCCAGCGCCTATAATTTAGAAAATTTGATTCAATTGATCTTGGATTTCTAACGACTCAATTACTGGTTACTTTCACTAGGTAAACAAATTTTAAACCCTCCACATTTTTTTTTGTTTCTTTGACTTTTTTTTTATCTAAGGAACTTCTGTTACTTAGGATCGTACCTCATTCTATAAAATCATAACATTCTAAAAGAAAAATATATATATATATATGTATCTACATAAATAAATATTTATTTCATAGGAACAAAATCTCATCACAAACTGATATGAGAAACAAGGTTGCACTGAGATCAATTCTCGAGCGCTAGGCAACAAAAGAAGTAAAAAACATAAGAGATTCAAAAGGAGTAACAAAAATAAAAAAATATAATCACTTAAAAAAAAGTGAAAAACTGAATATCAGAATAACCATAATATAAAAACAATAACATATATATTTGAATCACAGCTGGGTTACGTAAGAAGTCACTAAATAGTAAATCTGAAAAGCTATTCATTGTATAACCGTCTCTTTTGCAGTAACGTTGATAATATAATTAAACTTCTTGTATCCCGCCTGATTTCCTCCGATTCAGAACTTTCCTCTGAGAATGATTTATCAATTGATGCATGTCTTTCGTCACCTGCTTCTGTATAGATGGGTATTCTGCTTACTGAACGCTTTCGTTTTCCTCTGCAAAATAAAACAGAAAGTCAAATAGTTGCATTAAATATTAACATTTTAAGTAAAAAAGTTGAATGCTTGAACAAGCATATTTTTTCCTTCTACACAGGTTACTTCAAAAGGTCTGTTTTTTTTTCTTTCCATTTTCTTTTTACTTTGTCTTTTTGTTTTATTAACTGGCTAAAATTTACCCTAGTTTAGTTTCGTCCCTTTCTTGATCGTTTTTTTTCTTTACTCTTTCTTTCGTAATTCATGTATAGCCTGTGTAATCTCAGGACGCATTTAAGCCCCGAAATGGTCGTAATGTAAAAGCTCAATTTTTCAGACTAACAAGTAAATTCATGTAAGTGAATAAAAAAAAAAATTCAATATAATAAAGCTGCTCTAAATATGTGAAGCGGAAAATATATTGAACCGTTTTTCGGTAAGGGGGAAAAACATGTTTTTATCCAGGGATATAGTAATCAGAACCTTGTTTTAATTGCATATATTCCGGCCCCAGGTTTCATCGTGCGGCTGTATGAAATACTTAAAATAGGCGATATTAATTACTTTGATTATAAAATTTATTATTATTTGTAATCATTAACAAAACCGTTTTTACAACTACACACATAATAAAGGAAAAAGGCCACCGAGTGCCACCGAGTGTTGATGGTAAATGAAAGATAGGAGCAAGAGTCTTTGCAAGAAGAGAAAAAAATTCAAGAAGTATGAATGAAAAAATTTGGAGGAAGTGATTTAAGCAACAATAAGCTAAAAATTAGAACATGAAATACACAACAATTCAATTGTTTTCCATTTCCTTCAAGTTATTTATTTATTTAACCTTGTGAGAAGAAAGGATTAAAAACTCCCACATAACCAATATTTTGCCATTCTTAGAAACCTACATCCTAAAATTATTTAAATATTTTTAACCTATTTCAAGTATGAATATCACGAAGTTAGGTGGTTAACCTAGGTGTATTTAAGAAAATCGTAATCATATTCCTTATGACCTTTCCTTGCTATTTCCCATAAAATTCATTCTTTAAGAAGACTCCAAAATATTATTATCCGCTTTTGCTGTTTTAATCCAAGGTACTAGAGCATCAAATCACTAATTTATCTTTAAAAAGACGCAAATTTCCTCACAGATTGGCAATCACTTAGGGCAATGCTATAGGCCCTGTTTTTTTTTTTTTTTTTTTTTTTTTTTTTTTTTTTTTATCCTTAGCTTTTAAAAACTTGTCTAAAAACAAATGTTAATAGTATGTACCAGGCGCGTACGCAATATTTTGCTCTTGAGGGGGCAGGAGTAAAAATACATTTATTTGATAGTCTGATTAGGAAGTAACCAGAAGCTTAAGAAAAATCAGGATGTTGGAGGTGGCACGTCCCTAGGTCTCCCAAACTGCGTATTTACCTAGTCTATACGCTACCCAGTTTTCAAAATAAAATCTCTACTTTTAGTATACTTACATCTTGGCAGGATTTATCATTCCAAGTCCAACAGGTAAGGTGACATATCGACCCCGCAGCTTAGCAAGTGCCAACAGCGTTTCAAGTTCTGCCAATCTTTGATCTGACACTCTCTTTGACCTAGAAAAGAATTAAATTATGGCACAAATTAAGCATGAAAAACGAACAAGCAGGATAGTCTTTTATTGTGATTTCCTAAGCATCAATTGTCCTTTTTCTAATTTTTCCTCAGAAATATTTAAGAAAGAAAAAAAAACAATCAAGTGGCACAACTTAAATTTGACCCGTCTCCAGAGTAGGCCTACCACAATTTCAACAGAACTGGAGTAATTATAGTCTATATTTTAACTATTCCTTATTCCTTGTTTTATATTTGCAATAAGGCGCTGCACGTTACTTGATATTCTTGTTAAGTTCTCTCGACTATCTAGATTTTAAAACTTTGTATACAAACATTTGCACTTATTCAATTTTTCATTATGTTATATCATTTCATTTTTTATTTGATCATCATTTGTTTCTTTGTAGCCTTAAAGCAAAAAGGCGACAAATGCTTTGAAAATATTGATTTTGACGACACAATCTGAGCTTTTGGATTCTTTCAAACGTATCTGAACGAATTCTGATTCATAAAACTTGATAAAACAAAAATTTGCCAAAAGGACTATATCTTTCATAAACTGATTTATTAAAAAGTGCCTTTTCTAATGATTTCTCTTTTTCCTCAGTGATCGAATCTTGTCAAATTTAGTCAAGCCTTCTAGAAAAAACCCTGTAAGTGAGTGCAGACAATTTATAACAAAAAACATATAAAGACAAAAGAAAGAAACAGTGGAAGAGGTAGCGTATTGTTAGTTGAATTCATTTTAAATTAGTTCAATGAGACTTATAAGTAATACAAAATGCTATAGCCATATTCATACATTGCTTCGCCTAATTTATGCATAACATTATTTATACAAGCTAAGCTGTTTTGGTCAAACAACCATTAGCAGTGCTTGTCTAACAAAACAAAAAAATACTATGAATAAAATAATTGATTGATTGTAAAAAAAAATGATATAATATAAATCAGAAATACTTTATAAATTTGGGCGGTCTGGAATGTTACCATCCACACAACATATTATTATTGCTCGTTTAGTTCTACTAAGAGTTTGTTTAGTATAATTGACAGCACCCTGGAAGGGGACAAAGTAGACTCTATTATGGTTTTGAAACAGATATTAGTTCCAAAAATATGAATAGAAAATAATTACTATAATTCAATTACAACAAATTCTATCATAGATTAATTTAATTATTATAATTATAACTTATGAATAAATTCCAATTCTTAATTATAAATAGTATTCGTTCAGTTACAAATCAAAAACTATAAGAAATCCTCCTAATTAGCGAAAACTCAACTGTCAGTAATTACAAAACTTTGGCATTTAAGACGTGTCACTTAGTATATAAATTTCACTACAACCCACCTTCTAAGTGGAATAGCATCCGTCAGCACTGAAGACAAAACGATAGCACAAAATATTAGTCCAACGTTTGATTTCATGTTTTTACCAGAAGCTATTACTCCTCAAATATATTAGAATGCAACTCTATAATTCACTTCACGTCTTTACTCCTTGATTGATTCTTCTTGATTGGCCTTAGAAATGTTTTACCACCGGTATTTATAGGAGCTTGTCTGATTTCCCGGGATTTTATCATTTAGTGTAGGTTGAATTCTATAGTTCGCAAGAGGGCGGAGACTTCTGCTTTTGATTGCTTACGTTAACTATTGCGGCGGCATTAACTATAGTTACATAGCTGATTGAAACGAGTTATGACGCTATAATGACGTGCGTTTGTGCAAAAGCTTATTTTAGTTCCGAATTTATTTTCAAGGTCGTTAGAAATTCAAAGTTCCAGATAACGGTTCCTCGTAACAATTATTATCACGGCTTCATTTATGTGCCTCAGTCCTTTCTCCCCTCTTATACTGTTGGTTTTGGAAATTTAATTCAAATTTAGCCTTGTTTTTAATCCTTTTTCTTTGAAATTAATTCTTTTAAGTTGAGCAAGTCCCAATCTTAAGTTTGCTTTTCTGAATTTAAATGTCTAGCCTCCAAAATTCTTACATACTGGATTGCATTTACTGATAAACGCCTACCCAAAAATGCTGTTTCTGTCAGAAACAATGGTTAAATCTTATTTTGAAGAATGGGCCAGTAACAGTGGCGTAATTTCATCAAAATCCCAGTGGGAGGGCCAAAGTTGGAGCCAATTTTCCCAAACCAAGTAAAAATGACAGTAAAGACTGAAAAATGAGACATAATGGTACAATATAGTACTATAAAAGTATTATAAAGGTGTTTTGTAGTACTATAAAGGTAAATATAAACAAAAGAGAACTAATCCATTTCTGTTGATACTTGAATTTTCCAGGCTTATCTTAGTTTTGACAAAATTTTTGAAGAAACTAAAATTCAGCTGGGGGAGGGCAAAAAGGGGTCTGGGGGGGCAAACCAAGGTCTGGGAGAGGCAGATACCCCCTCCCCCGACCTTTAGCAAAGTACGCCCCTGGCCAGTAATTCTCCTAGAACGGCCTGGTAATACAGACAATTTTATCTTTGCCCCTCCTCTGTCCTTCAAAATACAGTCCTACTCTCAGTGTTTTTTTGTTTTTTTTTACCTTAAGAGGAGAAAGGCCAATAGCCACCCTCCCAAATTATATTCTTCGGTCTAGCGTCTTTCTAGGTCTTGACACAAGCAGTGTTACACCCAATTTTGAGATTTCGCACCTGTAATAAACCAAAACTAAGTTAGAGCATTAGAGAGGAATGTTAGCTTTATGGCTGTCTTGTTCTGATGATTACTTGTTAGAGCTTATATTTGCTACCTATATTTCCTATTTGTAGGTATGCAATTAATCTGTAAAAATCATTGAAATAAGGTGAGGTCGTAACACCTTTCATCTTTCAAAGCCAGGCTGTAGCTAATTATTAAAATGCCTGCCTTAAAGGATATTTTGGGTATTTCTGAGAAAAAAACATTTCACTATTGCAAGTGAAGAAATGGACTCGTTTAAAATAAAATCTGGAAAAGATTTTGAGGATTTGTTTTGTTTTAAACATGTAACACCAAACAGAATGTTCTCAACATTTGAAAAAAAGTCCCATACTTTTAAACTACATAAATATTTTGCATACTAACACAAGGTCTAATTCAACCCCCATTGTTACCAGGCTAGCCACAAACACTGACGTCAGAATCTGGAACTACCATCCAAAACTGAATTCAGAGCACGCAAAGTTTCCGACATAAATTATCGACCACGAGACTAGGGTTTTAAAATTCATTCCTCGTAAGTTTACTCATCACCAACAATCGCTCTTAATTAATAAACTTGTTAAAGAAAAAAAATATTATACTCTTTAGTTAGGAGAACATCAGTCAAGAAATAAGGTATTTAGTTCTGCAACCAACAAGCAAGAAAAGACTATTACGTGGTACCTGTGTATTTTAAGCAATGGAAGCATTTGTTAACTTTCTCTGGTTTCCTCTAGATAGTCTTGCGAAAGGAATGTTTGAAAGTAAATTTGAAGATTTTAGCCCAGGGCTCCATTTCTCCTGCCCCCCCCCAGATTTTTGAGTTTCTTTCAATTCTTCCTCCCTGTCCCCATATTTGGCAATGACTCCTGGTATATTAAGTGAAGTAATAAGGTATTTAGCAGATCATTCGACACGTGAGAAAAGAGTGTCACGCACGCACTACTTGTGTCTTTTAGACACGGGCTCAAAGGGAAGCAGCCGTTGCCCTATAATATATACATATATATATATATATATATATATATATATATATATATATATATATATATATATATATATATATATATATATATATATATATATATATATATATATATATATATATATATATATATATATATATATATATATATATATATATATATATATATATATATATATATATATATATATATATATATATATATATATATATATATATATATATATATATATATATATAGTACCGGGAGACTGGCAGCTTTACCGCCGGGCCCCGGCACTCGGCACGGGGCAGGCTTCTATATAAATTCTCATTGTCGCTTGTCTTCTAACCGCAGACAATTTGCTGTTTTATTGCGGCCTTTTCAAAGATATTTGATTTTTAAAGCAAGTCCGATTTCTAACAACGATATCTACTAAGCTTCTGACTTTTAGTTTTCTTTTCTAAGGTTCTCGAATTGTTGTAATCCCTTGCTAAAATATATGCAAATATTTTTGCAATTACCAGCCGCCGGGCCCCGGCACTCGGCAGGATTCTATATATGGATTCTCATTGTCACTTGTCTTCTAACCGCAGACAATTTGCTGTATTTTCATCCTGCCGTCTTTTCAAAAATATTTGATTATTAAAGCAAGTCCGATTTCTAAGAACTAAGCTTCAAACTTTTGGGTTTCTTTTTTAAGGTTTTTGAGTTGTTGTAATCCCTTGTTAAAACATATATAAATATTTCTGCAACTATCAGGATTTAAGCGTCCTAGATGTAAGCGTAAGCAAAATGAATGAACGTTTAGAGGTTTTGCAAGTTCAGGGTGCTAGAATAGGTTTGAAAATAAATGTTAAGAAGACTAAGTCATTAAGGCTAGGAATAAGTGAAAATGAAAAGGTGACATTGGATAACGAAAAGATCGATCAGGTGGACAGCCTCACTTGGTGTTTTTTTCAGAGTTTAGAATAGTTTGGAAGAGTAAGAAAATAAGTCTGCAAACCAAGATTAGTATATTAGAAGCTACAGTGATGACAGCGGTCAAATATGGCTCTGAAGCTATGGCTCTTAGCGTAAAGAGCAAGTCATTGAGGAGGGGCCAGCCCCTTTGATATACGGAATAATTTATGTTCGTTTTAAGTTTTAGTATCGCTCCTTACTTTCAGTTAAAAAACTAGTTTTTTTATTTAATTTATATTAAGATCGAACCCCTCTCGGGGGATTTCAGGGGGGAACCCCTTCAGAGGGAAGGGGGAACGAGGGGGGTGCCCCCTAGCGTTGTCTAAAGTAGTGTAATTTACTTAATTAACTCAAGTTTGCGTTAATTAAACTTGCTCCTAACGCAAGTTTATCGGATCAACCTATTTTGCGCCCCCCCCCCCCTAATTTTTTTTTGGATGAACCTATTTTGCGCCCCCCCCTAAAAAGATCCTAGATTCGCCCCTGGTTCAAATCCTATTTTTAAAACTCTGCACATTTTCTGATGCTAATAGCTTTTGATGAGAAACTTTAAAATAAATAAGATTTTATATATTTAGAATCAATATGAATAATATAATTTGTTGTTGTATATATTTTAATTTAAGCGTCAATTTTTAGAGTTTGGGTTTCCTTTGACAAGGGTCGCTCTTCACTTATAGTTTTTACTATAAACTTTTCGATCCGAGGCTCCCTTCAATGTTAGGGAGGTTACTATTCCCTCCTTTATCTACCGTTTATTAGGAGGTGGAGATATCTGAAATATCAAAATATTGACCACAAGGTCATCATTTCCGTGATTTTGAAGGTGATTTCTGTAAATATATCTTGTCTAAAAGACGCCAGCAGGCAGGGTAAGGGGGTTAATGCCAGCTGTGAAACAAAAGAAAATTGAGAAAACTGTGTATAAATAAGAAAAAGACGAGAATTCCTATTGAAATGTCCCGGTAGCACTTGCCCCTTCCCTCTACTGGGAAATTTCTTGGTGGAACCCATGACGCCCCTTAACTCTCCACCATCTGTCCCAGTAAATTTTTTAATGAAATTTTTCTTGTTGTATCTACTTTTTATTGATAACAGAGGAGCTATCACCCACAATTTGGGCCGAGTTCAATAACATTTCCGGGATTGAAGGAAGATTAGATACTAAATTCTACCTCCCTCCAAGCCTTCTTTATTGTGTATCTAGCCACCCTGGGAAAGCAAGAAAATATTGGAATGTGTATATAAAATTAGAACAAAAAATATTACCATTTAAATCCTGGTAAAAACGTAGCTCCTAGTACCAATTATCCCCCTAGAAATTTCTTGGTGGCACTCAAGATTCTCCCCACGTCTCCTGCTTTTGCGTCTAATAATGTACGAATATAATTCTTTTATGTTACATTGAAGATGTATATCTGATATGAGTGGGGAGCTATCACCTCCTCCCTCAGCACCCTTATTATACGCTTACTTCAAAAATATTTTCAGAAATGAAGGGAGATTATGGATTAATTTCTACCCTCCTCTCCCCGGCTAAATGCCCTTTCGTATTTAGTTGATGGCTCGCGGTGAGTCAGAAGATTTATTCATAAGAATCCTCCTTTGTAGGCATCACGCCTTCTGTCCCCCTCCCCCCTGTACAAAGATCAAGTGTCATCTCAAACTTATAACAAGGAGCCATGAAAGAATTACATTCAAGATTTTGTTATCTGAGCTATTGAACTTTAAAGCAGGCACATTATTCAATCAAAAATAATCAAACAATTCGTGGTAATGAACTGTTTAGTAAGGAACGACCCGGCTCAATAGTAACCGTAACTCTATAAAACAAAATTTTGATAAAAAAAAAACAACATCAAAAGAATCAGATTTTAATGCTGATTTCAAATGTATAAGTTTTATCAAGTTGAGTCTTGTTCATCAAAAGTTGCGCGCCTGAGACAATTTGCCTTATTTTCGAAAAAAAGAGGGAAACTCTACCTAAAAGTCATAGAACTTTAACGAAAATCACACCATCAGATTCAGCGTTTCAGAGAACCCTACTATAGAAGTTTCATGCTTACATCTGCAAAAATGTGGATTTTTTTTTTTTTTTCTAGAAGAAAGATCACGGATGCGGGTTTTTTTTCCAGGGGTGATCGTATCGATCCAATAGTCCTAGAATATTGCAGGAGGGCTCTTTCGAACATAAATTAAACGTTCTAGTTCCCTTTTTAAGTGACCAAAAAATGGAGGGCAACTTGGCCCCCTCCCATGCTCATTTTTTTCCCAAAGTGACCTGATTGAAATTCTGAGGTAGCCATTTTGTTCAGCTTGGTCGAAAAATACAAGAACTACGTCTTTAAGGATGGTTTAATCCCCCACAGTCCCCAGGGGAAGGTCTTTAAGTTATAAACTTTGCCCAATGTTTACATAGAGTATTTGTTATTGGGAAGTATACAGACGTTTTCAGGGAAGGGGGGATTTTTTTCTAGTAGTTAGGGGGGATCGGGGGTTACGTGGAAGGATCTTTCCATGGAGAAAGTTTTCATGGAAGAAGGGACATTGCTACGAAGGGGGCGCCGGATTTCACAGCATTATTTAAAAAAACGATCAGAAATTAAATAAAAAAAAACAATTTTTTCAACTGAAAGTAAGGAGCAACATCAAAACTGAAAACGAACACGAATTATTTCGTATATGTTTGGGTTCGCCCCTTGTCATTGGCTCGATCTTTACTCTAAAGTTTGTTTTTGTACTTTCATCAGAGTTATTTATTCTAATTAAAGGCCTTTGTGATTAAGGGGTCATTCTTAAAGAATTGGAACAAAATTTGAGCTTTAGCGTAAAGACCGAGGTATTGAATAGGGCATGAACTCCTTAATATACCTAATAGAAATATGCGAATATAGATGTTCGCTACGTAAGTTAATTCGTAAGTTACGTTGGGTCAAAATTTTGAGAAAGCCATTTAGCCAAATCAAAAAGTAAAATTAATATGCAATTTTTTTTAATTATTCACGCACGGTGAGCCAAAATCAAAGCTGCATTAATTCAAAAACGTTCAGAAATTAAATAAAAAAAAGTGATGTTAACTGAAGGTAAGGAGCGACATTAAAACTTAAAACGAATAGAAATTATTCTGTATATG